>NC_090309.1:16068989-16372019 GCF_039906515.1 Pseudorca crassidens | reverse complement strand
TGATGTGACAATGGAAATGGAAGAAGAAAAAGCAGTTTGATATGGGACCATGATCTAAGTAATAAAGAGAGCCTCAAGAAACTTGCCTTTGTCAGGCAAGGAAAAACGTTTTCCCCTAGAGCCTCCATAAGGAAACACTTTGACTTTAGCCCAGTGTAATACTGATTTTGAACTCCTGACCTCCAGAACTTTAAGCCAATATTAATATATAGTTTTTAAACCACTAGGGTTTGTGGCAATTTGCTACAGCAGCAACAAGAAACCGACATATGTGCTGTATTACTCTGATTGATTTGGGGATGTTAAATCAATCTTGCATTCCTGTGATACATTTCCCTTGATGGTAGGTTATAGGTCTTTTTATACCTTGCTGGATTCAGTTTACTAACATTTTTATTGAGGTCTTCTGTATCTATATTCATGAGGATTTTTTTAAAATATAGCTATTTTTGGTTTTGGGGGTTTTTTTCACTATCTTTTTCTGGTTTTTGTATCAAGGTAATACTGATCTCGTAGAATGAACTGTGAAGTGTTCCCTCCTTGTATATTATTTTGAATGAGTTTATGAAGGATTGATATTAATTATTCTTTAAATGTTTGGTAGAATCACCAATAAAGTAATCTAGGCTTTGCTTTTCTTTCTTGATTTTTTTTTAAAAATTCCTAATTCAATCTTTGCTTTTATAGGTCTAGATTATATGTTTCTTCTTGAGTCAGTTTCAATAGATTGTGTCTTCTAGAAATGTGCCCATTTTATCTAATCTATTTAATTTTTTGGCATACAGTAGTTGATACCTCCTTATTATCTACTTTATTTCTGTAAGACCAGTAGTGATGTTCCCGCTTTCATTGCTGATTTTGTTAATTTGAATCTTTCAACTTCTTTTCTTGATCAGTCTAGCCAAATTTACCAATTTTTAAAATCATTTCAAAGAACCTCCTCTGGTTTCATTGATTTTCTCTATTGTTTCCTTATTCTCATTTCTGCTCTAATCTTTATTCTTTCCTTCCTCTGCCAGCTGTCGGTTTAGTTTGTTCTTCTTTCTCTAGATTCTCTTTAGTTTGCTCTTCTTTCTCTAGATTAAGGTGTAAGTTCAGGTCATTAAATTTATGTCTTTCTTCTTTTTTATTATGGTAATTTACAAGTATAAATTTCCCTCTAAGCATTGTTATTACACCATTCCATAAGTTTTGACATGTCATGTTTTGCTTTTATTTTTTTCATAGTGTTTTCTAATTTCCTTTGTGAGTTCTTCTTTGCTGAATAGATGACTTAGAAAAGTGTTGTTAATTTTCACATTTTTGTGAATTAATAAAATTTCTACCATTATTGATTTCTAATTTAATTCCATTGTGATAAAAAAATATACTTTGTATTTCAATTCTTTTAAATTTATTGAAGTTTATTCTATGGCCTAATATAAGGTTTATCCTAGAGAATGTTCCAGGTGAGCAGAATGAGTATTGAGAAGAATGCGTATTCTGATGTTAGATGGAGTATTCTATAGATATTTGTCCTGGCAATTTGTTTTATAGTATTGTTCACACCTTCTATTTCTTTATTGAACTGCTGCATTATTGTTCTATCTATTATTGAAAGTCAGGTATTGAAGTTCCCAGTTACTATTGTTGAATTATCTATTTCTCCCTTTAATTGTGTCAGTTTTTGCTTCATGAGTTTTGGGGCTCTGTTGATAGGTGTATTTATGTTTATAATTGTTATATTTTTCTAATGAATTAGCCCTCTTATAAAGGTAAAATGTGTTTCTATTTCTCTTGTAATTATTTTTGTCTTAGAGTATATTTTGCTTGATTTCAGTATAGGTAGTTCAGTTCTCTTTTGACTCTTGCTTGCATGTAAATGTTTCCATTCTTTTCCTTTTAATCTACTCATGTCTTTAAATCTAAGGTATTCATCCTGTAGACAGCATATGTATTCTGCCAACATCTGTCTTTTGATTGAGGTATTTAACTGACTTGCTTTTAATGTAATTACTGATAAGGAAGGATTTATATTTGTCCTTTTGCTATTTGTTTTACTTATGTCTTGTGCTTTTTTTCTTTATTCCTTGACTCTTATCTTTTATTTTTGTTAAATATAAATTTTCTAGTGTATCTTTTTAATTCTATTTTTGTTTATTTCATTATATTTATTTAAGTTATTTTTGTAGTGTTTGTTCTTGAAATTACACACCTTAATTCACACCTTACACACCTTGAAATTAGCACCTTAATGTGAAATAATCTATTGATTAATGCTAATTTAATTTCAGTAATGTGCAAAAACTTTTGCCTAAAATACGCCTATTCCTTCTTCCTCCTTTGTAAAAATATTCATCTGTATAAATTATAGGCCCATTAACACAGTTTTATATTTATTTTTATGCAGTTGTCTTTGAAAACAGATTGGAGAGGAAAAGAATTACAAAAATGCATGTATACTGCCTTTTATAATGGCTACAGTTACCATGACCAGTATTGTTTTCACACTTTCCTTTAATTCTTTATACATGGTTTCCTATATTTCTTTGAATATATTTATAATAGCTTATTTAAAATCTTTGTCTACTAAGTCCAAAATCTGGTCCCCTCAGGGACATTTTTGATTAGCTGTTTCTTTCACCAGGGTATGTGGACTGACTTTCCTGTTTCTTCCCATGCCTTGTATTTTTGTTGTTGTTTTGTTGTTACAAATAGACTTGTTTGTAACAACTCTGGTATTAGAGCCTTCTACCTCCCACTGAGCTAAGCTCTGAATCATTCAAATAGCCACCTAAGTGTAGACATTTCCCAGAGAGCTAAAAGTTTAGACAAAATACTGAGTCTGCACTGGGGATGCTTTTAACAAAGCTCCAAAAGCAGTTCAACCTTTTCATTCTCCGTAGTGCTGCTGGCTTTTACCTACTATACCTCTAAGCTGAGGAGGGAATGGGAGGAAAGGAGAATAGCCCTAAATTCAAACATCACAGACCCCACTGTCTTACCAAAGTTGAGTAGCTTCTCTTGTATAGACAATTTTTGGTTCATTCTGTGGCTTTGGTTAATGGCGAGACTTCTGAAATGATTGATTTGAATTGTTTTGCTTGTATTTCATTGCTTTAAAAAGAGAGTGAGTTCATCAAGTTCCTCTCTCTGCAATTCTTGAGGTTGATCCTCTCCTGGTTAACGTCCATTTTAAAGTGTATAGCTCTAAGTGTATTGTCAGTTGTGGTGTAATATCTGAAAACTAGAAAACACAGTTAAATTTGATGCTGACATTTTCAGAAAGCCTGTGATCGTTTAGAAGAAAGAAAATGTGCACCACTAAGTAATATAATTAACAAGGAAAAAACAAAGATACATAGATAGAGTTTCCTCATTTTTATTGGTATTCAGTTCAACTCCATAAAAAAGAAATGAAAGAGGTCTTAAAAAGGATATTACATACTAATCCCAAATAAGATTTATCAGATGGAGGAACCAGCAGCCACTTTTGTATTTTAACTTATTTTACAATTCATAAAATACTCACCAAGGCATGACACAAGTTTGGAGTTCAAGCACGGTGTATTTTATGTTGCAAGATCCATTAAAAACCATAATTTGTAAGATCCTCAATAGGAAAGTGTGCATTTTTTTCAAAGAATACTTCAGAGGGAAGCAGGACTCAATCCAATTTCATGTGAAAAGTAATTTCATTCTCATCTGTGGCCACTTCTCTTCTTTGATTGTGGTTGAAGTTGGAGAACTAAGAACAGAATGAATAGGATCTCTTCATGTCAGTAGTTCTTTTCCACAAGTACGAAATGACAACCTGGCTTTCCCTCGGGAGACAGCAGTAAATCTCACACTTGGAGCAAGAATGACAGGGACTTTGATCATGAACTCATTCTGCTGAGGATTAACTTTTTCTACGTATTTCTTTTTCTTCACTGCCTGCAGTCCAGAGTATGAACATAGCTGTTTGACAAAGTTCACTTATTTTGCATCATTAGCCTACTGACCTTCCTTCCTCTATGAAAAGTGGAATTCTAATGTAAAAAGGCAGTGCCAGAAGGATGGAATGGAAATGTCCCAGCGGTTCCTTATCAGGTCTGTGAATGGGGCTTTATTCTTCTTAAGTCTCACCCTCCTCGTCTATAAACTGGAGGCCAGTTTTTCTCACCTGATTTTATTAGATTATCAAATGAGATTATACTTAAAAGAACTATTGATATAACAATTAGATGTTTTGGCTGCTGATAGGAATAACACATTTCTATCAAACAAATCTTGAAAAAGGATTCAATCTTTACAAAAATGTTTAATATACTGTATAACATTTATTCCAGACAACCTAACTTTCTGTAAGCAATGATCAATCTTTACCCTATTTGGCATTTTCATCTCATTTATTTAGTATTTATTTAAGACATTAAAACAAAATTACACTGATATGCTCAACACTACTTGGTAGGAATTCCAGCATAAGATCAATATGTGAGTTTCACAAAGTCAGGCTGGCTTTCATGAGACCTGTGGAAGCATGAGATTTGAGTAGATCCCACCTCCCCATGTTTTATTTTGGGATAAGAGACACATAGGATGTTGACATTTGACATAGATGGACTTTATACACAATTATTTTAGGAAAAAATAAAAACATTATCTCAGCACTGTAGTTTATAAATCAATGATAAGTAGATAAAGCAATAGTCAAAACCAAACAATTGAAAGAAAAATACTGTGTCCTGTACATATCACGTTTTCCTATGAACTCCCTCCTATTTGCGAAGACCTTAAGTCATCCATTCTGAGGAGAGTTGCATAAATCATAAGATTTGATGTCCTGGGATGTGTTTTTAAATCTTCAAGTATGTATTGGGTGCCTGCAAAGGTCCACGTACTCTTCAAGGTGGTGGTGGTAATGTAAAGCAAAACAGGTGAGGTCTCAAATAGTGCCGAGGTGGGCAAGAAAAGGATGGGTTCTCAGTGCTACGTCTACCTTTCCTTTCTGTTCTGTTGTTCTAAACATAAAACTGCCCATGCTACATTTGCTTATCTCTTTTAATACTTAAAAAGTTTAGGGATATTTGAAATAAACCTGCATAACTTCACAATATAATAATGATATCATTCAGATCTTCCTCCTCCATGAAGGTTTCCTGCTTTTCCACTCTACCCAGCTCTCCATCCAGAAATTATATCTCACCTCCCCTGTATTTTCTTAGCCTTTTTTTTTTTTTTATCATAAGTCTCTCATGATCTGTATCCTGGTCCTTTAACTTCTGTTAAAATTACTTGTGTGTCGGGCTTCCCTGGTGGCACAGTGGTTGAGAATCTGCCTGCTAATGCAGGGGACACGGGTTCGAGCCCTGGTCTGGGAAGATCCCACATGCCGCGGAGCAACTAGGCCCGTGAGCCACAACTACTGAGCCTGCGCGTCTGGAGCCTGTGCTCTGCAACAAGAGAGGCCGCGATAGTGAGAGGCCTGTGCACCGCGATGAAGAGTGGCCCCCGCTTGCCACAACTAGAGAAAGCCCTCGCACAGAAACGAAGACCCAACACAGCCGAAAGTAAACAAATTAAAAAAAAAAATTACTTGTGTGTCTGTTTCATCCTCCTTGGTTTCTTGTAATCTCCTGGAGGGCAGGGTCCATACCTGATTCAATTTATTCAATGCCATGACATTTGATATATACACAATGCATTATACACCTGAATAATTCTTCTTCCTATGACACTTGGAACATTGCCTGGAACATAATAGGTGTTCAATAAGTATTAAGTCCAATGAATGATAGCATGATGTCAGGCTAAATTGAAGAACAGTGCATATATAAATGAACGATGTAATTTTTAGTGTCCTCGGCAGTTTTGAAGACTGGAATAATGACTTTGCCTTTTAAAATATCTATTTTTTTTCCAGACAAGAGACAAGAGAGAAATTTTTAAGACTCCTTTTGGGCTCCAGATGCAAAGTGAATATAATAAATCTATAATTAAAGTAATAAGATATTTGAAAAAACAATGCCCTTACCAGAAGGTTAGTTCCATTTGTAAAATTTAAGTCTATGGGTAAGACCTGAGATCCTACAGCTCTTATCAAGGTGTTAGGCCAAGTAAGAAAAATTAGAGAGTTAATTAAGAATTGCTTAAACCTCAAAGACAGTCAAGAGCACAAGCCAGTTGAATGCAGTGTTCTTTTTCACGGCTGCATTCAAAAAGAATGAAAGCTTCTCAGTTCTGTACACCTTCAGCACTAAATTTTACTTTCTCGATTCTGAATGCTTTATAATCTGTGAAATTTCATGAACTGAAGTCCTTATGTTATTGCTTGACTAGTTTGAGGTCCATTAGCTAGTATGATGGAGACAAATTAAAGTTCTTGATGGAGGCTTTTCTACTCAAATTTGTTTTCTTCTATTTATTTAATTAACAATCGTCTGTGATTGTCATGAGTCATTCACTCCATTGCTTCATTGTTGTTGCTGTTGTTGGAAAGGGGAGGAAGCATTTATGTATTTATGTATTTCATTTTTATTTTATAAACAGAAGACATTGGGTTAGGTTTTATTTTTGTTATTTTTTTTTAATTTAGGGGTCAGGTTTTTTTCCCAGCTTTGTTAAGGTATGATAGACATATAAAAATTGCATATATTTAAGGTGTACAATGTGCTGTTTTGATATATGTAAACTTGTATGGTAATTACCACAATCAGGCTAATTAACATAGCTAACTACCTCACCTCACATAGTTACCACTGTGTGTCTGTGTGTGTGTGCATGCACACTTAAAATCTACTCTCAACAAATTTCAAGTATAAAATATAGTATTATTATATTTACCATGCTGTACATTAGATTTCTAGAACTTATTCATCTTATAACTGAACATTTGTACCTTTTGACCAACATCTTTCCATTTTTACCATTCCCCAGCTCCTAGAAACCACCATTCTACTCTGTTTCTCTAGGTTCAACTATTTTAGATTCTAACATTCAGTTTTAAAGTAATATCTTTTAAATTTTTCCATGTTGTCACAAATGGCAGAATTTCCTTCACTTTTAAGGCTGAGTTATACTGAAAGAGAGAGAGAAAGAGAGATTTACCTATTTATCTATCTATCCATCTATGTATCACAATTTCTTTATCCATTCACCCATCAACAGATACTTAGATCGTTTCCATATCTTGGTCATTGTGAATATTGCTGTAATGAAAATAGCATCTTTTAATAAGTATGGGGTTTGTTGTTGTTGTTGCTGTTGTTTTATTTTTGCCTCACAGACATCAACTCAGTGTCTATCCCTGGTTAAGGTCAAATGTCTTCTGTACAGGGCTGTCAAAAGGCAAATGACCACCATCAACTCTGCAGTGAGTCCCAGGTCATCCATTTTAGAACCTAAATCTGCACAGAATCTTGGTGGAAAGTGGATTCAATTACATACCATAAAATATAGAAATTAATTTATATCTCCTATGACTTTGTTTTAATCTTTCTTAACAGTATTTCATCCTTGTATCCAGGAAATAAAGTGTATCCGAAGGCAACAGTAGGCCACAGCAGTCTAGTAAGAAGGGTGTCCATATGTTGGGTTGACCTAGTGTTGATATCAGAGTCCAAACAGAGTAAGGAGTCATGAGTAAACAGTCATGAGGGTGGCCTAGTGTCAGTCCTCAAAAACGCAGAAAGGACATCCATGTGAGTCTTGCATGGGGTGTCAGAGTCCAAGCTAGATGAGGCAGGCATATGTGAGACTGGCCTTGTGTAGGGTTTTAGAACCCAAGAAGAATGAGGAGAACACCCATAACAGGGCATGGCTTAGCATGTGAGTTCAGAGACCCAGCTGGAGGAGCATGGTGGGTGGGAGCAGTAATGAGAGATTGGTTACATATAGGGGAGTTGGTTGAATCAGTACATAACCTAAGGGAAATAAAGCCACGTTTCTCACTTTTGGGGAGGAGAGTCACACACATGGAAAGGGAGAAAATTAAAATGAGTTCTGGGATGTTGGATTGGAATTATTAGTATAAAGAATAGTGACATCCCAATACCAATGAGATGATCTAGCAATCAGGTTTTGGTTTCTGAATACCAATATCCACTTAACAGGGATCAGGGATCTTTGGAGAAATGGCTGATTCCAAGGCTGAGAAGGCAAGTCTAAGGTGAGTTTTTGCGTCAGCATTCAAAGATAATAACATTAAAACTCATTAATCATATAGGAAACCATATGTTTATTTTTGAGCAGTCCCATACTTAAATAAAAAATACAAATTCAATACAAAGAATGTATACTTATATCACAGATATAATTAAGTGAATAAATAACTAAATCAAAGTTTGATGAGAAATAAGACGATTATATCATTACAAGTCCTTCCCCACAAAGCTCTTCCTAATTACCAGAAGAAAATAAAAATAACTTTACAATGGGAGGCCTGGAAGACTCCACCTCAGTCAAAAGGTCAAAGTGAACATTATCAGGAATAGCACAGATTAAAATGTTGCACTTCGTGGTCAGATGCAATACAATGTCACATTTGTGATATTTCTTCCAAAGATGTATAAATTGAACCTAATTGTGAGGAAACATCAGACAAATCCAATTTGAGAGACATTCTAAAAATTAATTGTTCCATTCTCTTCAAAAGTGACAAGGTCTTCAAAGTCAAGGAAATAGGAAGTTTTCCGGATGAAGAAGAATAAAGGAACATGACAACAATATACAATATCTACTTCTGAAATAGATCCTTTTGCTAAACATTACATTATTGGGACAGTTGTAGAAACTTGAATGAGATTGAAGGAATAGATAGTAGTAATGAATGGATGTTAACTTCCAGATTTTTATCATTGTAACATGGCCATGTAGGAAAATATACTTATTTGTAGGAAACATACACACTAACAAATTCAGTTCTTTGTGTTGTACTAGCAGCTTCTCTGTAAGTGTGGGACTGCTCCAAAACAAAAACAAACTTAATCAAATTCAAACTGAATGCACATATCCTTTGAGCAATCCCACTTCTAGAAATCTATAGAGATGCTCAGACAAGAGTATCAGGGTATTTGTATAAATATATTCATGGTAACATTGTTTATAATATGGAACAATTGAAGATAGTCTAATCTTGAACAATAGAGGGAGTGTTAAATTGTGATCTGGTATGGCATATGGTACCATAGAGCTTTCAGAAAAGGGTGGATCTCTATGTAGAGACAGGGAAATTGTTCAGGACATATTGTTGAGTGTAAAAAATGCAAGACTCAGAACTAAATATACAGTATAATTTAATTTCCATTAAAAAATAACTCCAAAACAACCAAAAATAAATGTGTATATTTAAAAGCACATGATCAAAATAATTTGTAACCTATATAAGGTATTTATCCATGTGTACTTTAGTAATCCTAAAGGGATTACTAAGTGGGTCACTCTTCTGCTTTATTTATAGCCTGCCTATTGCATTAAGAAATTAAAATGGAAGGTTACTCAGCAAAAGCAATCTCAGGTTTTGATTGACCATTTATTCAAATTTTCAGATGAAATCACCTTTTTATATCAGCATAAGCAGCAAATTCTACCTTGTCTTTAATCCAAACATGAAAGAATTATCCTCTTTTTCTACAATATCAGAGTGTTCTTAGGAGAGAAACTTCCACCTCATTTCAGTCTAATGGTTTCATAACATTGAGGCAAGAATGATTCTCTGACCTAAGAGTATCCGTTTTCTTTTTTCCCTCTCTTTTTGTTCATTTTGTCTTCATACATCTGCCTTTTTGTGAGGTGATGCCCAGAAAAAAATTACTCTTAGCATTTCTTTTTTTTACCCAGAATCATAGCCTGGATACAGCCAACTGATCTATTAATTCCAAAGCTCAGTACCTTAGCTAAGAATCTATAAGGAAGTTATGAGGACAAAAATGATACTCTTAGAATTTTCTACAGAGACATTTGGTAAGCCTTTTCAAGCTCAGAAGATAATCCCCGACTCAACTATTCTGAACTCACATCCTAAGACAATTTCAGAAGGAGCACTACATCAGCTACTACCTCCTAGAGGACAAGCTCTCACAACGGTTGGAAAAGTATACAGTTTTGCAGTTGGTTTTCACCAGGTTTCCAAGTGACTTCCCTTAGGAAGAGATAGGAGGATATGACTCAAACCCCCAGCATGACAAAGGAAACCCTTCCTGCTCAACTTATTTTACTTCTTGTGATTTAGAGTTCCCTCCTTAAGAACTAATATTGACAGAATGCTAAATACTTTGAGTATATAATTTAATCACCATAACACTCCATAAGGGGAGATATTATCATTCACCTTTTACTGACAGAGGCTAAAGATTGTATATAACTTGACAAAAATTTTGCCCCAACACCTCCATATTTTTTAATTGTTATTTTTTTGTTGTTGTTGTTTTTTGCGGTATGCAGGCCTCTCACTTTTGTGGCCTCTCCCGTTGCAGAGCACAGGCTCCGGATGTGCAGGCTCAGCAGCCATGGCTCATGGGCCCAGCTGCTCCGCAGCATGTGGGATCTTCCAGACCGGGGAATGAACCCATGTTCCCTGCATCGGCAGGCGTACTCTCAACCACTGAACCACCAGGGAAGCACAATTGTATTTTTTTATATCCTCTTGGCAGCATTCATTCATTCCACAAATATATTGAATATGTGCATGTTCTAGGCATGGGGACAGAGAAGTGATTTAAGAGGAATGTATGTGTTAATATATATTCTATCTTATTGTTCTTTAGCTCTTTCCTAATACTTGAGCTGAAACATTTCCAATAAAGCCCATCTCTATACTGTTATCATCAAAAAAGATTATATATTGAACTGTAATTATTTATTAAAATATCTGTCAGCTGATCAGTTTTAAGTATTCGTAAGGGCCGGGATAGTAGGATCAGTTTTAAGTATCTGTAAGGGCTGGGATAGTAGGAATGTCATTTGTTACTAAACTCCTTGTTTCCAGCTTATTTGCTATGAAGCCCTGAAACCCACTAAGTATTAATTACATTTTGAATGAATGATTATCATGTTCATTCTAATAAGGGAGCTTATCACCGTGTACATTTTCTTTTTGCTAATCAAAATGTCTGCAGTCTAATTATTTTGGGGTTCTATTATATATTAATCTTTGCCTTCAATATCTAGGCCATATTAGAAAACACAGTTTGGTGCAGAGCCTGAGGGAAGAGAAAAGCTTCACATTCAAAGTCACCATTTCTGTGAAGACTACAATTTGACTCTCATGAAAGTCTTGAAAGGTTGAGTTTAGGGCATCCTTAGTTTGAGCATTTTTTCCCTGGAAGAACCACATGATGGCAGACACAACAGGGCCTGGAGGCAGAGATGACTTCATATGAGGGACCACTTGGCAGACACAACTGGTCCCTAAAAAACAAGGGAGGGTTCCTATGAATTCCCAAAAATGATTGAGTGATTATTTTATATAAAGCAGGGATCCTGCATGAGCTGGCAAGGGGAAGAACAACAACCAAAGTAATTATGTGCATTAATATTACTTCATTTATATCCATAAGCTGGAGACACCTTGGGGCATTTGGCTTATAGGGAAATTAGGGTATTGGGAAGCAGGGAGTTGACATGACATCTTCATTATTACACAGGAGCAGAGCACAGGCTCAAAACTACATCTCCACACTCAAAGTCCAGCAGTCCTGACTGTATTCCAATTCACTTGCTCTACTGGATTATGCTTCCCCTACTGAGATGATACTTCATTATCTTCACCAAGATAAATTCCATCCAGGCTTCAAAGTTCTAACAAAGTTCATCGTCTATCACATTTAATTGGATATTTGTTTGATGATAAGGTAGCTATAGGTGCCTTAAATCTATACACATATTTTGGTAATAAATTATATCTTTTCAATACTTCTAAAGAACATAAAATCAGAGCAATATCAGTCATACAAACAATATATTAAATAAACAGGCACTGATCACCTTGTTTATGCCAGAAACAATTCTATAATTGTACATTGCCCACATATACAAGGAAAGGAAAACATGAATTGAGCACCTGGTATATGTCAAGTATCATTCTAGTACGACAGTATTCATAAGTGAAGGATGGAATTAGCAAGATTGAGCATAGATGGAGACACAATTTTTATTATATTACTCCTAAAGAAATAAGCATACATTGACTGTCTATTATGCACCAGGTACTATTCTAGACACATTCTTCACACACACAGGGGAAGGAAACATGCATGGAGTACAAACTATATGTCATACACTATTCATATGCAACATTAATCACTTAGAGGAAAATAAAATAAGCGTTTATTAAGTGCCCAGTATTACCACAGATGTTATTCTAGTACAAACTTAGTCATGCAAAAGTGAAAAGTAGGACTCTGGGTTAGTCACTTAGCAGCCATCTTGGTTATCAGATCGGCTGTTGTAGTATCACAGTGTTTGTGTTCAAGTGACCCTTATTTACTTAATAACAGCACCAAAATGCTAGAATAGTGATTCTGGTAATTCAGAAATGCCAAAAAGAAATCATGAAGTGCTTCCTTTAAGTGAAAAGGTGACTTAATAAGGAAAATGAAATCATATAACAAGGTTGCTAAGACCTATGCCATGTGGCTGACAGGGTCTTGGTGCTCCAGCCAGGTGTCAGGCCTGTGCCTCTGAGGCAAGAGAGACAAGTTCAGGATATTGGTCCACCAGAGAACCCCCAGGTCCATATAATTTCAAATTGCGAAAGCTATACAAGATATCTCCATCTCAACACTAAGACCCAGATCCACTCAACAACCAGCAAGCTACAGTGCTGGACACCCTATGCCAAACAACTAGCAAGAAAGGAACACAACCCCATCCATTAGCAGAGAGGCTGACTAAAACCATAAGAAGGTCACAGGCACGCCAAAACACACCACCAGACCTGGTCCTGCCCACCAAAAAGACAAGATCCAGCCTCATCCACCAGAACACAGGCACCAGTCCCCTCCAACAGGAAGCCTACACAACCCACTGAACCAATATTACCCACTGGGGGCAGACACCAAAAACAATGGGAACTATGAAACTGCAGACTGTGAAAAAGAGACCCCAAATGCAGTAAGTTGGGCAAAATGAGAAGAGAGAGAAACACAGAGCAGATGAAGTAGCAAGGGAAAAACCTATCACCAAACAAATGAAGAGGAAATAGGCAGTCTACCAGAAAAAGAATAAAGAGTTATGATAGTAAAGATGATCCAAAATCTTGGAAATAGAATGGAGAAAATAAAAGAAATGTTTAACAAGGACCTAGAAGAACTAAAGAGCAAATAAACAATGATGAACAGCAAAATAAATGAAATTTAAAATTCTCCAGAAGGAATCAATAACTGAATAATTGAGGCAGAAGAACGGATAAGTGATGTGGAAGATAAAATAGTGGAAATAACTACCACAAGGCAGAATAAAGAAAAAAGAATGAAAAGAATTGAGGACAGTCTCAGAGACTGCTGGGACAACATTAAATGCACCAACATTTGAAATATAAGGGTCACAGAAGAAGAGGAAAAGATAGGGACTGAGAAAATATTTGAAGAGATTATAGTTGAAAACTTCCCTAATATGGGAAAGGAAATAGTCAATTCCAGGAAGTGCAGAGAGTACCATACAGGATAAATCCAAGAAGAAACATGCCAGGACACATATTAATCAAACTATCAAAATTTAAATTCAAAGAAAAAATATGAAAAGCAGCAAGGGAAAAACAACAAATAACATACAAGGGAATCCTCATAAGATTAACAACTGATCTTTCAGCAGAAACTCTGTAAGCCAGAAGGGACATATTTAAAGTGATGAAAGGGAAAAACCTACAATCAAGATTACTCTACCCAGCAAGGATCTCATTCAGATCAGACAGAGGAATTAAAACATTTACAGAGAAGCAAAAGCTAATAGAATTCAGCACCATGTAACCAGCTTTACAACAAATGCTAAAGGAACTTCTCTAGTAAGAAAACACAAGGAAGGAAAAAACCTACAATAATAAACCCAAAACAATTAATAAAATGGTAATAGGAACATACATATTGATAACTACCTTAAATGTAAATAGACTAAATGCTCCAACCAAAAGACATAGACAGGCTGAATGGATACAAAAACAAGAACCGTATATATGCGGTCTACAAGCGACCCACTTCAGACCTAGGCACACATACAGACTGAAAGTGAGGGGATGGAAAAAGATATTCCATGCAAATGGAAAACAAAAGAAAGCTGGTATAGCAATTCTCATATCAGACACAATAGACTTTAAAATAAAGACTATTACAAGAGACAAAGAAGGACACTATATAATGATCAAGAGATCAAACCAAGAAGATATAACAATTGTAAATATGTATGCACCCAACATAGGAACACCTCAAAACATAAGGCAAATGCTAACGGCCATAAAAGGGGAAATCGATAGTAACACAATAATAGTAGGGGACTTTAACACCCCACTTTCACCAATGGAGAGATCATCCAAAATGAATATAAACAAGGAAACACAAGCTTTAAATCACACATTAAACAAGGTGCACTTAATTGATATTTATAGGACATTCCATCTCAAAACAACAGAATACACTTTCTCTCAAGCGCTCAGGGAACATTCTCCAGGATAGATCATATCTTGGGTCACAAATTAAGCCTTGGTAAAATTAAGAAAATTGAAATCATATCAAGTATCTTTTCAGACCACAAGACGATGAGACTAGATATCAATTACAGGACAAAATCTGTAAAAAATATGAATACATGGAGGCTAAACAATACACTACTAAATAACCAAGAGATCACTGAAGAAATCAAAGAGGAAATCAAAAAATACCTAGAAACAAATGACAATGACAACATGATGACCCAAATCCTATGGGGTGCAGCAAAATCAGTTCTAAGAGGGAAGTTTATAGCTATACAAGCCTACCTCAAGAAACAAGAAACATCTCAAGTAAAAAACCTAACCTTACACCTAAAGCAACTAGAGAAAGAAGAACAAAAAATCCCAAAGTTAGCAGAAGAAATCATAAAGATCACATCAGAAATAAATGAAAAAGAAATGAAGGAAACGATAGCAAAGATCAATAAAACTAAAAGCTGCTTCTTTGAGGAGATAAACAAAATTGATAAACCATTAGCCAGACTCATCAAGAAAAAAAGGAGGAAGACTCAAATCAATAGAATTAGAAATGAAAAAGGAGAAATAACAACTGACACTGCAGAAATACAAAAGATCATGAGAGATTACTACAAGCAACTCTATGCCAATACAATGGACAACCTGGAAGAATTGGACAAATCCTTAGAAAGGTATAACCTTCCAAGACTGATCCAGGAAGAAGTAGAAAATATAAATGGACCAATCACAAGCACTGAAATTGAAACTGTGATTAAAAACCTTCCAACAAACAAAAGACCAGGACCAGATAGCTTCCCAATTGAATTCTATGAAACATTTAGAGAAAAGGTAACACCTGTCCTTCTCAAACTCTTCCAAAATATAGCAGAGGGAGGAACACTCCCAAACTCATTCTATGAGGTCACCATCACCCTGATACAAAAACCAGACAAAGATGTCACAAAGAAAGAAAACTACAGGCCAATATCACTGACGAACACAGATGCAAAACTCCTCAACAAAATACTAGCAAACAGAATCCAACAGCACATTAAAATAATCATGCACCATGATCAAGAGGGGTTTATCTCAGGAATGCAAGGATTCTTCAATATATGCAAATCAAACAGTGTGATAAACCATATTAACAAATTGAAGGAGAAAAACCATATGATCATCTCAATAGATGCAGAAAAAGCTTTTGACTAAATTCAACACACATTTATGATTATAAACCCTCCAGAAAGTAGGCATAGAGGAAATTTACCTCAACATAATAAAGGCCACATATGACAAACCACAGCCACAGCCAACATCTTTCTCAATGGTGAAAAACTGAAAACATTTCCTGTAAGATCAGGAACAAGACAAGGTTGTCCACTCTCACCACTATTATTCAACATAGTTTTGGAAGTTTTAGCCACAGCAATCAGAGAACGAAAAGTAATAAAAGGAATCCAAATCGGAAAAGAAGAAGTAAAGCTGTCACTGTTTGCAGATGATGTGATACTATACATAGAGAATCCTAAGGATGCTACCAGAAAACTACTAGAGGTAATCAATGAATTTGGTAAAGTAGCACGATACAAAATTAATGCACAGAAATCTCTTGCTTTCCTATACATTAATGATGAAAAATCTGAAACATAAAGTAAGGAAACACTCCCATTTACCATTGCAACTAAAAGAATAACATACCTAGGAATAAACCTACCTAAGGAGAAAAAAGACCTGTACACAGAAAACTATAAGACATTATGAAAGAAATTAAGGATGATACAAACAGATGGAGAGACATATCATGTTCTTGGATTGGAAGAATCAATATTGTGAAAATGATTATATTACCCAAACCAATCTACAGATTCAATGCAATCCCTATCATACTACCAATGGCATTTTTCTCATAACTAGAGCAAAATATTTCACAATTTGTATGGAGACACAAAAGACCCCGAATAGCCAAAGCAATCTTGAGAAAGAAAAATGGAGCTGGAAGTATCAGGCTCCCTGACTTGAGACTCTATTACAAACCTACAGTAATCAAGACAGTATGGTACTGGCATGAAAACAGAAATATAGATCAATGGAACAGGATAGAAAGCCCATAGATAAACTCATGAACATATGGTCATCTTATTTTTGATAAAGGAGGCAAGAATATACAATGGAGAAAAGAGAGCCTCTTCAAAAAGT
This sequence comes from Pseudorca crassidens, assembly GCF_039906515.1. Classification (NCBI taxonomy): domain Eukaryota; kingdom Metazoa; phylum Chordata; class Mammalia; order Artiodactyla; family Delphinidae; genus Pseudorca; species Pseudorca crassidens. The sequence goes on along the minus strand of NC_090309.1, from coordinate 16,355,203 downwards.
GGTGCTGGAAAACTGGATAGCTACATGTAAAAGAATGAAATTAGAACGCTCCCTAACACTATACACAAAAATAAACTCAAACTGGATTAAAGACCTAAATGTAAGGCCAGACACTATAAAACTCTTAGAGGAAAACATAGGAAGTACACTCTATGACATAAATCACAGTAAGATCCTTTTTGACCCACCTCCTAGAAAAATGAAAATAATAACAAAGAATAGACAAATGACACCTAATGAAACTTAAAATCTTTTGCACAGCAAAGGAAACCATAAACAAGATGAAAAGACAACCCTCAGAATGGGAGAAAATATTTGCAAATGAAACAACTGACAAAGGATTATTCTCCAAAATTTACAAGCAGCTCATGCAGCTCAATATCAAAAAAAACAAACTGAATCCAGAAATGGGCAGAAGACATAAATAGACATTTCTCCAAAGAAGATACACAGATTGCCAACAAACCCATGAAAGGTTGCTCAACATCACTAATCATTAGAGAAAAGCAAATCAAAACTACAATGAGGTATCACCTCACACCATTCAGAATGGCCATTATCAAAAAATCTACAAACAATAAATGCTGGAGAGGGTGTGGAGAAAAGGGTACCCTCTTGCGCTGCTGGTGCGAATGTAAATTGGTACAGCCACTATGCAGAATAGTATGGCGGTTCCTTTAAAAACTAAAAATAGAACTACCGTATGACCCAGCAATACCACTAGCTGGCATACACCCTGAGAAAACCATAATTCAAAAAGAATCATCTACCACAATATTCATTGCAGCTCTATTTACAATACCCAGGGCACGGAAGCAACCTAGGTGTCCATTGACAGATGAATGTATAAAGAAGATGTGGCACATATATACAATAGAATATTACTCAGCCATAAAAAGAAATGAAACTGAGTTATTTGTAGTGAGGTGGATGGACCTAGATTTTGTTATACAGAGTGAAATAAGTCAGAAAGGCAAAAACAAATACTGTATGTAACACATATATATGGAATCTAAAAGAAAGAAAAAATATTTGTTCTGAAAAACCTAGGGGCAGGAGAGGTATAAAGACGCAGACATAGAGAATGCACTTGAAGACATGGGGAGTTGGAAGGGTAAGCTGGGATGAAGTGAGAGAGTGTCATGGACATATATACACTACCAAATGTAAAATGGCTAGTGGGAAGCAGCCACATAGCACAGGGAGATCAGCTCAGTGCTTTGTGATCACTTAGAGGGGTGGGATAGGGAGTGTGGGAGGGAGATGCAACAGGAAGTAAATATTGGGATATATGTATATGTATAGCTGATTTACCCTGCTATACAGCGGAAAATAGCACATCATTTTAAAGCAAATATACTCCAATAAACATGTTAAAATAATAATAATAATAATAAAAAATAAATAAATCCAGTGACAAGTGACCTTATAAGAGAAACACAGAGAGACGCACAGAAGAGGAGGAGGCAATGTGCTCATGAAACAGGGACTGGAGATTGGAGCCACAAATCCAAGAAATCCCACCAACTACCAGAGATTAGAAGAATCAAAGAGCATAACTGCCTTTAAAGCCTTTAGAGGAAGTATGGTCCTGGGGACATCTTGATTTTGGACTTCTGGCCTCCAGAACTGTGAGAGAATAAACATCTGTTCTTTTAAGCTACCAAGGTTGTAGCAACTTGCTATAGCAACATTAGGAAATTAATAAATATACCAATGTCACTTGCTTGTTTTGAATAAAGTGCCAAGACAATGTAAAATGTTAACTATAGGGGCACTAGATGAAGGGTATGCAGGAACTCTCTGTACTATCTTTGGAAACTTTCTGTAAGTCTAAAAATTATTCCAAAATAAAAAGCTTATTAAAATAGCACAATTCAACTCAAAAAGTTATAGATTTTACTTCTACTTTGTTATGAGTCAGACTTAATATTTCTTTGAATAATATGACTACTATGCCATTAAATATCTCACAAATAAAAACAAGCATTTCTAGAAAATAAATCTTTCAGATGGGGAACACTGATATGGAAATGCCAGGTTTGAAACAGTAAATTCACAGACTTGGGTTTTCATTGTGTTTCAGAGCTCCAGTAGTTTCCCTCTGGTTTGTAGTTGATTAAGGTGAGTGGTCTTAACCAGTGCTATCAGTGACACTTAGACAAAGTATTCCTTGACCTTCTGTGGTTTACATCAATGATAACAAATCAGGATTGTTATTAAAAGAAAAACACTGGGGCTTCCCTGGTGGCACAGTGGTTGAGAGTCCGCCTGCCGATGCAGGGGACGCGGGTTCGTGCCCCAGCCCGGGAAGATCCCACATGCCGCGGAGCGGATAAGCCCGTGAGCCATGGCCGCTAGGCCTGCACATCCGGAGCTCCGCAACGGAAGAGGCCACATCAGCGAGGGGCCCGCGTACCGCAAAAAAAAACAAACAAAAAAACAAACAAACAAAAAAAAAACACCAATCCGAAAAAAAAGTAAGACTCTGCACTCAGCACCTGGTATATGCCAGACACTATTCTAGTACATTAAACACACATCAGTGGAAGAACACACAAGAGCATAAAATGAGTGCCTATTATGTACCCGATAATAATCTTTCTCATACGTAGTGGGGGTGGGGGGAAGAGGAGTATGCATAGAGAATTGACTATCCAGCAGGTACTATTCTGAAACTACATTACTCACACAGAGCTAAGGAGACAAGGGGCATTGATCACCAATTATTACCAGGCACTATTTTAGAACATTACTCACATCACACATAGGTGGAAAGAAACAAGCAGGAATTTAGTACTGCATATAATCTAAGTAATATTCTAGCCCCACCGTTTGCACACTTAGGAAAGGTAACAATGCTTGGAACACCTACTGTGTGTCAAGTATTACTCTAATAACATGTTACTAAAATGATGAAAGCATTATTTGGGGCTGTTACTGTTGCCCAGTTTTCCCATCACTGTGAAGAAAACAGCATGCATATCAGCCCTCTCCAGTTTGCATAAGTGTAAACTGCAGATACTCTGAAAATCATATCTGAGTGTGAATTATAAGGATCCAAAGGCTTTGACTGAGTTACCACCTTTTATAACTCACAGCTAGTCTGTCATTTTTTCAAGCCCACATTCAAATGTGGCCTTCCTTGGGGGAGTTTATTGATAGGGGCTAGCACTATTCCCAGATGTGAAATATGTATCTTCATAAATACAGATAACTGGACCAGGTGTTGTGTTTCTTGATTAGTTCCAAAGGTAGGCAGTGTAAGCAGTTGATTTTGAGTTGCTTACAGAATGTCACAGGTAGCTCCTGCCCAGTTTATTCTGAAGACATTCACTGTTTGGGTGGACCCTTGGGTCTTTGCTGGATTTATTAAACAGCCTCCATGAGTCACGTGTGTCCTCATTGTACTTAAATCAGTCCTATCTCACTCTTCAGTTTCTATATTATCATATCGTCAATGTAGTGTATTATTACAGTTGAGACCTGCATCAAGATCAAATTTCTTCCAACCAGTTACTGACAGTAAGCAGGTAAATGTTAATAACCCTGTAGTAATACAGTAAATATAGCTTAGGATCCTTCCTACATGAAGAAACTGATATCGGTAGTGGGAAAAAAACACTGGCAAGACCAAATATTGAGTCTCCTTTAGTGTTTTTCTTCCCACACTTCAAACTATTTCAGAGTCTGCTGATGCTATAGGTGGAACATTTTATTCAATCCTTGACAGTCTACTATTAGTCTCCATGAACCATCTGTCTTTTTCATCAGCCACACTGAGCTACTGTATAGCAAATTTTTTGGTACCAGCACTCCAGCTTCTAACATGTCACTAATTTGAACAGTATTTTCTTTTTTTTTCTTCCAGTTATTTTATACTGTTTTAAAATAACAATCTGTAGAGATTGCATGGGGCTCAGGCAATTCTATAGGTTCTCACTGTGATAGGGAAGAACAAATCTGACTCCATATTAGATGTTCCTTTTTACTTTAACTTTTGTACTTTGTTGCCTGTGCTGAGTCATGCGGGCTCTGTACCTTTTGTAAAACAATATTCCCTGTAGCCTGAACTATACAGGATTGCTTATTCTCAGGGTTCTGAGAGTCCATTCATCTAGAGATAAAAAGTTACAGAACAGAGAATAACATTTGTCTCGCTGGAGGTTTACAGGGACATTATGACCTGTCCCTATGTGGACAGCTGCAAGAACAAAGGATTCTGACACCAAGAAGTTTGCAAAAACTAACCACATCTCTCCTTACCTTACCTTTAAAAGTGCTTTGCTGAAACCCTTCCAGGAATTTGGGGATTTGGGGGCATGAGCTACCCATTCTCCTTGCACAGCCCTGAAATAAATCTTTCTTTGCTCCAAACTCCAACGTTTCTGTTCATTTGGCCTTGCTGTGCGTTGGGGACACGAATTTGCATTCAGTAACATAGTTAATGTATTTTGGAAGGTAAACTTATGTCCATTCTGTTCTATAATACTAGGTAGGGGAGGTGTTCTACGGTTAGACTTACTATCCATCTCCTGAATACATGCAGCTAAAAGATAGACAACCACTTGATATCAAGTCTGTTCAAACATTCCAATTTGCTTAATTTCCTGGGCCATCACCCTTGGCAATTCAGTCAAGTTTCTCATTGTCATTTTTATCTTCTCACCCTTCTAATTCTTCCAAACTGGGGTAAATAGTGGAGATTTGTTCAGGGCCTTTAAATGTTAGAGGACCAACAGGGATTACCATTGGTCTACCCATCCTCTGATTGGGTTTAGTGATATATGTGTGAGACAATCCATTTAGTGGTTTCTTCTGTGTGTGATACTCTGCTTAGATATCTGCGTGAGAGGCACTTTGTTTATAAGTGCCTGGTGTGTTTGCTACTTTCTTAAGTGGCATATGAATTTGAAATTGTGTTTAGTGAGGCCAAGTGTGTGTGATACATCGTTTAGTAATATTTTCTGAGACATTGCATTTAGCTGTTTATGTGCTACTATATTAGTGACTTATGTGTGTGATACTCTACTGGTTCATGTTTTTTCATTGCTATGTTTAGGGATGTGAGACATTGTGTCAGTAGTGGCTTGTGTGTGGAAAATTGTGTTTAGTGATATAGGTCTGAGACACTGTAATTTGAGGTGCCTTTTGTGTGTGCCATTGTGGGCTGTGTGTGTGGTCTGTTTAGTGACATTTGGTTGTTTATTTGCTGTGCTCTTTAGTGACACCCTGTGTTTAGCTTTACCTAGTGTATTCACAACTTTGTTCAGTGATACATGAGTGAGATATTGAGTTAAATAAAGACAAGTGTGTGTGGCACTGTGTGTAGTGATATGTGAGATCCTGTGCTTAGTGTTGCACTGAGGTGTGTTAATCTGTTTAATGATGTACATCTGGAACCTTTGGCTCAGTGGTGCAGGTGCTGTTGTGACAGTGACATGTGTATCATACATATGTGTGAGACAGTGTATTCAGCCCTGCCTGGTGTGGGTGGTATTCTTTTTAGAGAAATATGTGCTACCGTGTTTATTGATATATATGTGCAGTATTGTGTTTATTGGTGTGACTGCTACTATGTTTAGTGATATATGTGTGCAAAACATTAGCTGGAGTGCCTGTTTTGTGTAATATTTTGTCTAGTGATATATTTGTGAGCTACTGTGTTAATAGTGCCTAATATCTGTGCTAGTGTTTCAGTGATACATGTGTGAGACACTGTGCTTAGTGGTGCCTGGTGTGTGGGCTACTAGGCTGGTTATAAAGGAGCAAAACACTGTGGACATAGCCTGGTGTTGGCTACTGTGTTGAGTGATTTGTGTGAGGTGCTGTGTATAACAGCACCTGGATGCTTGCTATTTTGTTTAGTGATATATGTGAGAGACACTGCCTTTAGGGATTCCAGGTGTGTTTCCTACTGTGCTTAGTAATATTGCTTGAGATACTGTGCTTAGTGATGATTCACCCTGTGCTGCTTCACACAGTGAATCATGGGCGAAGATTTGAATTCAGTGGTGTGTGTGCTATTGTGTTCGGTGATATATGTGTGAGACACTGTTTCATGCTGCTTGTGTATTTGCTATTCTATTTAGTGTTATATGTGTGAGATTGTACTTTGTGGTATCTCTGGTGTGTATTACTCTGTTTAGTGATATATGTGTAAGACACTGTGCCGGGTGAAAAGTATGTGTGTCATTTTGTTTAGTAATATTTGTATAAGACATTTTTTTTGGTCGTGCCTGCTGTGTGTGCTTCTGTGTTTACTGATCTACCAGTGAGACATTGTTAGTGGTCTGTGGTATGTTTTTTGTTGTACTTAGGGATATGCGTGTGTTACATTGTATTTAATGGGATGTGTATTAGACTATGTTCAATTATTTCTGTTTGAAACACTTGGTTTGTGTTATATGGATGTGTGATAATGCATTTAGTGGCACGTGTGGTAAGAATTTTTATTTAGTAATGTGTGGGTGTGAGCCACAGGGCTTAAAGGTATGTGGTGTATGAGATAGTGTACTTAGAGGTGTGTATTTGAAGGAATATTGTTTTATATAGTATGAGTTATGTTTAAATCTATGCAATAATTTTGCAACTCTGTGCATTAATGTAAGTGTGAGACAATTTTTAGTAAATGTGGTCGTGTGCTACTGATTAGTGATGTATTTGTGAGAAGCTCTGATTAGAAGTTCTTCTAATTTCTACTTTGTTTGGAGACATGTGTTAGACACTCAGTTTGATGGTGCCTGGTGAGCTTGCTACTCTGCTTAGTGATATCCATGTGAAACATTGTTTTCAGTTGTGCCAGGTGGTATGCAACTTTGTTTAGTAATATAAGGTGAGATACTGTGTTTAGCAGCATGTGATGGCTGTGCTACCCTGTGAGTAACATACATGTGACACTGAGTCTGGTGCTGTGTGTGTGCTACTGTGTTTAGTAATATGTATGAAATGCTGCATTTATTGTTGACTATTGTGAGTGCCACTGTGTTGATGACACATATGTGAAATACCATCCTTCCGGGAGCCTGGTGTATGGGCTACTCTCTTTGGCGATATATGTGTGAGGGACTGCGTTTAGTTGTGCTTGGTATGTGTGCTACTGTGTTTAGTGTTACGTGTCAGGAGTTTATGTTTTTTTAGTGATATAAAGTTGAACATTGTGTTTAGTAGTACAGGGTGTATATGGTATAGTATTTAATGAAATATATGTGTGACACTGCGTTCAGTTGTGTGCGGCATTGTGTTTAGTGATATATGTGAGAAACACTGGGCTCAGCAATGTGTGGTATGTGTACTAATTGTTTAGGTTTATGTTGTGACATATTGTGTTACTAGTGCTAGGTCTGTGTCACCCTGCATGAAGCCTGGTGTTTAGCGGTCTGTGTGAAGTACTTTGTCAGTGATGTATGTTGAAACTCTGTTTAATACTGTTAGATATATGAGTTACTGGTATAGAGACGTATGTGTGTACCATTTAATATAGCAGTGCATGGTACCTACACCTCTTTTAGCAATATATATTTAAATTCTGTTTAGTAGTTCATGTGTGTGTTACTGCATAAGATGATACATGTGTGAGCATGTATCTGTCTAGCAGAAGTGCTATATTTACTTCTTCCTTAGTGACATATGTTAAAGAACTGTGTTCAGCACTATGTTTGGCAGTGTGTGTTGCAGTGTAGTATTTTGGTTAGTGATATAAGTTGAAACACTGTGTTTAATAGTGGTATGTATGTTTGTTACTGTACATAGTGATATATGTATGAACCAGTATATTTAAAAATACTTGGTGCATATACCACTTTGTTGTGTTAACAAAGGCAAGTTCATGTGCCTGATACACACTGAGGCCAAAACCAAACCAAATACTGAATATCAACAATACCAAAACGTCAGAGTTTGGAGGAGAGAAAGGTTTATTGCAGGGCCATGCAGGAAGAATGGGTGGCTCATACCCCCCCAAACCCCAAACTCCCCAAGGGGTTTCAGCAAAGCATTTTTAAAGGCAAGGTGAAGGAGGGACGTGGTTGGTTGTTGCAAACTTCTTGGTGTCAGAACCCTTTGTTCTTGCAACCGTCCAGGTAGGTCAGGTCATGATGTTCCTGTAAATCTCCAGCAAGACAATTGTTATTCTCTGTTCTGCAACTTTTTTTTTTCTATATATGAATGGAAAAGCATTACACCCTTAAAGGTCAGAACCTTGAGAATGGACTAACCTGTACATTTCAGGCTATAGGCAACATTCTCAACTGGAAGCAAAAGCAATAGAGTACAAAGGTTAAAGTAAAAGAAAGAGATCTAATATGGAGTCAGATTTGTTCTTCCCTATTACAGCTTCACATTATATATGTGACACACTGTATTTATTTGTGCTAGTACATGTGTGAACACATATTGTCATACATGTGTGAAACACTGTGTGTTGGCACTGCATGGTACATGTCCTTGTTTGTTTGGTGATCTATGTTGATATGCTGTGTTTAATAGTGTTAGGTGCATGTTTTGCACACACCTGAACAAACACTATGCCTCTCACACACATCACTAAACACATCATCACCAACAAAAATTGCCACTAATACTGTGCCTCAGACACACACACAAATAAACACAATGTCTCACACCTGTTTCACTAAAATCATTATAACACACATACAACACACCACTAACTCACTGTCTAATACACACATCACTTAACACTGAGCCTAGCACCAACATCACTAAACACTTTATCAAACACAACACACCACTAAGCACAGTGTCTGACACACAAATTATTAAATACATATCACACACACACACACGTCATACCACTAAAAGCAGTGACTCACACATACATGATTAAACAGAGTGTCTTACACAAACCCTGACAAACACAGTATCTCAAACACACATCACTAGACACAGTATCATAAAACAGCACAACACTAAACCCGGTGTCTGTAAACCATATCTTTACAGAATCTACACACATCACACACCATTAAACTCAGAGATTCACACATACACACACACACACACACACACACACACACACACACACACTACTTAACAATTATCACTTAAGACGTTTTATTAACATTTCACACATTATTAAAGCAATGTCTCGTGCATTGTATCTGATCACAACAATACCATGTAGTCTCATAATTACTCATCATAGTATGACTCATGTCATGTATCAATAAAAATATATCTCACACACCTTGATAAACACAGTGCTTCATACACATATCACTAAACCCAGTATCACACACCACGGAAAAGTAAATGCAGTGTCTCTCACATACTTCACTAAACACAGTGATTCAAACTTCTCACTAAACAGATGATCACACACACCCAATATCATTAACTGCACACACATATTATTAACACAATACTTTACACACATTACTAAATACAACATTGCACATCACGTCATTAGGCACGACTCACAACTACTTTAAAAACCCAGTGACCAAAAATCATCATGAAACACTGTATCACATACGTCACACACCACTGCACACAGTTTCTCATACACACATTATTAACAGTCTGTTACACATACAATATTAAACATAATATCACACATTATAAGCAACTAGACCCAGTATCTCACAGACATCACTAAACCAGCATTGTAAACACCACATACCACTAACACACATCTCACGCACTAATCACCGTGTCATACATAGTCCATACCACTAAACACAGGGCCTCACATACACATCACTAACTACAGTATCACGTACACCAAACACAATGTTTCAACATAAACCAGTAAACACAGTATCACACACCATCTTGTTAACACACTGAGGAAAGCTCTCATGCTTGAATACCTTGTATATGCCAGGCACTATTAATACATTACTCACTCAGGGGGCAAGGAAATGTCCGCACATGTCAGGCTAATTTCTAGTAGAATATTTATTCACACATACGTGGAAATGAGTGAGCATGCATTAAATACCTAATAAGTTCCAGGTGCTGTTCTAGTACAAAATTCCATATAGCAGAATAGAGCAGCTAATATATGTCTGGCATTATTCTAGTTCAACATTACTCGCACATGGGATGAAGGAGACAGGCAGGAATTGATTGTCTGTTATACACCAGGCACAATTTCTATTTTAACGTTATTCAACCATGGGGGAAACAAAGAAGCATACATTAAAGATTAAAGCCTTATATGCTCCAGGTACTCTTCTATTACTACAGTGCTCACATAGGGTGGGAGGAAGCAAGACCCAGCAGCTAGGATATGCAAGGTACAGTTCTAATACACAGTTACACACAGAGAGAAAATGACCATGAATGTAGCACCTAGTACATGCCAGGCACTGTTCTAACACATCTTTACTAGCCTATAGGGGAAGGAAATGAGCAGGTGTGGAACACATAGCATACACCAGTTATTATTCTAGTGAAAGCCACTTATACATACAAGGGGCAGTGATAGGACTCTGTGTGAAGCATCTAGTATATGCCAGGCATTATTTTAGTACCACATTACTCACACAAAGGGAAAGATGGAAGTCGCATTAATTGCCTAGTATATGTCAGGTACCATTCTATTAAACACTTATATGTGGGGAAGGAAAGGAGCGTGAATTCATAGCCAGGGACATGACACTGTACTAGTTTATAATGTTGTTCACACATAAAGGAAGGGAATGAGCATAAATTCAGAGCTTAGTAGAGATCAGACACTACTCTAGTATAACATTACTCATAATTAGGAGGAAGGAAACAAGATTACATTGAGCACCCAGAATATGTGAGACATGATCCCACTACAATGTTACACACATAGAGGGAAAGAAACAAGCATGAATTAATCATCCAATACATGGCAAGTATGTTTTAGTACAATCTTATTTCCATAAAGGGGAAGAAAACATGCATGAGTGAAGTACATAGTATACCAGGCACTATTCTGGTATGTCATCACTCACCCACAGAGAAAGGAAATGAACACATAAGGAGCACACAGCATATATGTGGCACTATCTTAGCATAAGTCATATATTGTAAAAAGGGATGAATAGGCATTAATGCTAAATATATGACAGGCACACTTTCGGGAAAATATTATCCTCACATAAAGGAAATAAAGGAACATGCACTTAGTAACTAGTTAATGTCAGGCACTATGATCATCCATCATTACTCACGTAAAGGGGGAAGGAAAAACAACGTATTAAGTGCTTAGTGTTTACAAGGTCCTATTTTAGTACAAACTTAATGGGGGGGGCGAGAATAAAGATGCAGGAAGCACCTAATATATGCCAGGCAAAGTTCTAGTAAAGCAAAATTTGCATAGAAAGAAACTTGCGTGCATTAAATGTCTACTATATTCCAAGTCTTATTCCAGCGAACATTATTCACCCATAAAAGAATTGGGGAACCACTGAAAAACTAAGCAGATTGCATGAGCTGATTTGGAATTTAAAAACGCATCTTGTACAGCATGGTGACTGTTGTTAACAATATTGTATTGTATATTTGAAATTTGCTAGGAAAGCAGATCTTAAAAGTTCCCATACTAAGAAAAAAATTATAACTATGTGTGGTGATGGATGTTAAACAGACTTATTGTGGTGATCATATAGCAATATATACAAATATTGAATCACTATGTTGTACACCTGAAACTAATATAACGTTATATGTAAATTATACCTCAACAAAAAAATCTTGAATGCTGAAAAATAAAAAAGAAGGAAACAAAGATTGTATTAAGCATCTACCATGTGCCAGGCACTAACTAATCTAGCACAATGTTACTCACATATAGGTGCAAGAAATAAGCATAGTTTGATCATCTAGTAAATGCAAGGAACCATTCTAACACAACAGTACTCATAGGTAGGGAAGGGAAACAAGACATCAATTTAGGCAAGATGCTATTCTCGTACAATCTTACTCAAAGGAAGAAGATGAGCATTCCTGGCATACCTGGTACTACCACTAGACTGTTTAAATAACATTATCTTCTGCTAGGAGAAAAGTAGTAAAAATGCATTACGTGCCCCATTTATGCCATCCAGTACTCCAGTACCACTTTACTCTTACATAGAACAAAGGTCACAAGAGTGTATTGAGAGCAAAAAATATATCAAGCACTGTTCTAGTATAACACTGTTTACACATACAGGGAAGGAAATTATATTTCATAGAGTGCCTCAGATATAGAAGGTCCATCATTGCTCACAGTAGAGTAAAAGAAGTAATCATCCATATGTACTTTTTATAAGGCAGGTAGTTTCTGGTACAAATTTGCTCACATAAAGGGGAAGGAAACAGTCATGAATTGAGAATGTTGTATATACCTGACACTACTATGGTACAACATAACTCACACATTGGGAAAAGAAAGTAACATGCACTGGTCTCCTAATAGGTGCCAAGTACTAAAGTATTACTTTTTACTTTAAAGTATATTTTAGTAAAGTATTACTCACACATAGGAAAAAGTCAGCAGGCAGGCATCTACTGAGTGCCTAGTGTATGCCAGGTTCTATGCTAGTATAATGTTATTCAGATATGAAATAAGCATGCATTAAGTGACAAGTGTATGCCCGAAAGTATTTTAATACAACATCACTCACAAATAATGGAGAATACAACTGGGTATTGAGTTCCTAATATTTGTCAGGTCCTATTCTAGTACAGTACAATCTTCCTCACATATAGAAAAAGGAAAAAAGCACCTAGTATTTCCAGGCACCATTCTAGTACAGCATTACTCAAGCATAAGGGGAGAAAACAGAATACACCAAGCATCTAGTAAAGGCCAGGAACTATTCTATTACAACTTTATTCACAGAGAGAAGGAAAGGAAAAGAATGCATTGAGCATCTAGTATATGTCAGGCACTTACCAAATTCACACATAGGGAACAGGAGGCAAGATGCATTGAGTGCCCACCATATGCCAGGTCCTATTCTGGTACAACCTTACACATAGCAGAAGGAAACAAGATCACACTGGGTATTGAATATATGCCAGTCACTATTCCAGTATATTATCACACACAGGCTTCTTTTCTTTCTCAATTTGACAGTAAACTTGTACTAGAATGGTACCTGAAAAATATCCAGGTACCATACTACTCACAAACAGTAGAAGCGATGCAATTGCACATTTAACCACTTGCATAAGACAGGTATTATTCTAGTACAGCTTAAATCATAGTTAGGGAGAAGGAAAAATGCATTCAGTGCACTCTTAATATATGCCAGGTTCTATTCTGCTATAACATTATTCACATATGAGTAAAAAAACATAAATATGAATTGATCACATAAACTCATCCAGGGAACATTCTAGGACAATATTACTTATTGAGAGGGGAAGAAAATTAGGTTGAATAGTTTACCAAGTACAGGCCAGGAATTATTCAAGAATAGCATTGCTCGGGCTTCCCTGGTGGCGCAGTGGTTGAGAGTCCACCTGCCGATGCAGGGGACACGGGTTCGTGCCCCGGTCCGGGAAGATCCCACGTGCCGTGGAGTGGCTGGGCACGTGAGCCATGGCCGCTGAGCCTGCACGTCTGGAACCTGTGCTCCGCAACGGGAGAGGCCACAGCAGTGAGAGGCCCGTGTACCGAAAAAAAAAAAAAAAAAAAGAATAGCATTATTCACACATAGTGGAATTAAGTAAGCATGCACTGAGTCTTAGTATATGTAAGGTGCTATTAGTGACAAACTTACTCATTCATTGAAGAATGAAATGAGGATATAATTGGCAACAAGGAAGTGCCAGACCCTATTATATGCAACATTACACACATAAGCAAAGAAAACAAGGATGTATATAGAAGCTAGTTTTACATGAGGGCACGATCTAGTTCAACATTATTCACACATAAGGGGCAGAGAACACGTGTAAGTGAACAATTTGTTTATGCCAGGCACAATTCTAGTGCTACATTCCCCACATAAAGAGAAAAACAAATAAACAGGCATTGAGCACCTAGTACATGTCAAGTACGATTGCAGTAAAATATTACTCACACATCACATGAAAGAAAAAGACATGCTTTGAGCTACCAGCCTAAGTAAGGTACTTTTGTGTTACAGCATCACTCATACACATGGGGAGACAAATATTCATGCAACTAGTGTCTATTATATGCTAGACACTATTCTGATACATCATTACTCTCACATTGGGAAATACTATGAGCATACAGTAAGTGCAAATTATATACCAGGGTTACTTCTGCACAACATTACACAAACCTTGGAAAAATGGAAGGACGTATGCATCAATCGACTATCATATGCTAGGAATTACTCTAGTCAAATGTTATTCTAGCATAAGTGGAATGAGATAAACCTGCATGATGTACCTGGTATACACCAGGCAATCTTCTAGTAAAAACATTACTCACATGAGTAAAGACAGCAAGTATCCATTAAGTGCTTGGTATATGCCCCATACTATACTAGTAGAACATTACTCTCACATAGCCTTCTTGGAATACTTAGTATATGCCAGGTGGTTTTCCACTATGTCCTTGCTCACAGCTAAGGGAAGGAATCAAGTATCCTTGGAGCACAAATTACTGTTAAACAGTCTTCTACTAAGACATTACTCACACATAGGATAAAAAGGAAATCGTGCACAATATTGCCAGTAATTGCAAATATTATTTAAGTACAACATTACTCACACATGAAGAAAGGAAATTAGCATGGATCGAGCCCTTAGGGTACACCCTATTCTACTACCACCTTATTCAAACATAGAGGAAGCAAATATAGAAGAAATCTAGTGCATAAAAGGTATGATTCTAGCACAACTTTGTTCACATTTATGGCAAGAAAATGAACGTTCATGGAGTACCAGGTCTATGCAAGGCAATCAGTGTTCAAGTCATCATTACTCACACATATGTGGAAGGAAGGTAGCATATAGCAAGCTTGTAGTGTATTCCATATATAGAAATTTACATGTTTATATACATAGATGCATGTCATATGTGTGTATGGGATACATATGTATATCTCTATCTGTATGTATTGGTTCTCTTTCTATAGAAAACCCTGACTGATACAAGTACCTAATATATACCTGGCATTATTTGGTACAATGTACTCACACATAGGGGAAGAAAACAGCCTGCCTGGAGCAACTATCCTATACCAAAATTTATGCGAGAATAAATAATATTATCCACACAAAGGAGAACTGAGTAAGCATGCACTGGACACCTAGTACATGCCAAGCAGTATTCTGTACAATGTTACACATACATTAGTGAAGGGCATATAATTTTTTTGAGTGCCTGGTAAATCTGTAGTACAAATTTAGTCTCATATAATTGGAAGGAAATATGCATGCATCGAGCCTCTAATATATGTCTAGGACGATTCTGCTTCAACATTACTCACATCAATGGGGAGAAATTGAGTAGGCATAGAGTACTTAGCACATCCCAAGCACTATTCCAGGGCAATCATACTCAAACATAGGGACAAGAAACGAGCTTGCATTGAGTGTATAGTGTATGTGGGGTCCTGGTATAGAAAACATCACTCACCCATAGGAAAAGGAAATAAGATTGAATTGAGTACTGAGTATATGTCAAGAACAATTCTAGGACAACCTGACTCATTAATAGTGGGAAGAGAACCAGCATGCACTGAGCATCTCTGCCTGCTACATTTCTAGTACCAATTCACCCACATGTAGGAGAAGGAAGCATAAATGCATTGATCTCCTAGGAAAGGTCACATACACTTTTTGTACAAAGTTACACACATATAAGGGAAAGGAAACAAGTGTGGATTGAACTCTTGCTCTATGGCACATTCTGGTCTAGTAAAACTTTACTCACACAGAGTGAGCAGAAAACAAACATGCATTCAGAACTTAGCACATGGCAGGCAACCTTACTCACACATCTGAGAAGGAAATGAGCATGATGAAGCCAAGTATTCTTCTAGTACATTTCTCACATAAAGGGGGAAATAAGCATGCATCCAGTGCTTATCCCAAGTACTATTCTTGCAACTTTTCCCCCACGGTGATTATGCATTGAACCATCACAATATTCAAGGGTTTATTCTAGTACAACTTTATTCACACATAGGAGGAAGGAACATGCAATGAACACCTGGAATATTGCAGGTTCTATTCTAGTAAATGTTTACTCTGACACCGGAAATGGAATTGAATATATATTAAGTGCCAAGTATATGCCACGTACTTTTCTAGTGCAACGTCACTTACAAATCAATGGAATAATACAAGTATTATTAAGTGCCTAATATTTTTCAGGCATGATTCTAGTACAATTTACTCATTCATAGGGGGTGAAAACAGGCATGCAAGGAACATCTGGTATTGCTAAGCACTATTTTAATAAAATATAATCCAAAATTAAGAAAAAGGGAGCAGGCAGGTATTAAGCGCCTGTGTGTACCAGTTTTTTAGTACAACTTTCTCTTAATAGACTAAAGAACACATTCATATATTTCACACATAGGTTAAGCTAAGCCAAGCACTGAACTCCAGGTACATGCCAAACACTAATCTCATATAACGTTACTCACTCACAAGGAGGAGAAGGCATGCATGCATTAGCACCTAATATATAACTGACATTACTCAAGTACAACACACCCACACATAGGGGAAGAAAACAAACCTGCATGGAGCACCTAGTATAGGCCAAACTATATGCCAGAATAATTTTCCTCACACAGTGGAGAATTAAGTAAGCATTCATGAAGCACCTAGTATATGCCTGACACTTTTCTAATACAACCTTACCCGCACATCAGTGAAAGACAATTTTTTGAGTGCCTATGTTGGTTTGCAACCTCAGGAGATCCCTGGGTGAAATTTGACACTGGCCCCATATAGGGAAGGAAAGGAGAGACCAAAGAAAGGGGCAGAGCACTCCAGATTGGTAGGTGGCAGGTTTCATAAGCAAGGGGACTTATATATGAAATTTGTCTTGGATGACCACAAGACAAGTAGATCTCCACACCCACCTGTGAGAATCTTAAAAGTTTGTATAGAGGTCTTAATGGGGTTCAGTCACCTACACCATCCAGATGTTCTCAACCACACCTTACTCTCTCAAGGTTGCATCCTTGAAGTGGTTCCCATGATAGGAGCAATGGGTGGAATGTACATTCCAAGAACAGGGGAGGGGATAAGGAGCCTCCACTTGCCCGGGTCCAGCTTGCATGTCAGTCAGCAGTCACTTCCTCTCGATGACCTCTTCCAACACCCCACCCCTTGTGACTGACTCTTACAATCTTACATTCTTCCCCCACCTCTACCACAATGTGCCATGAGAGGTTAGCAAGGGGTTTCATTAGCATGGAGGTGGCTACTTTTGCTGCTATCTGGTTACATTGGAGACAGATGCTAGAGCATCAATATAGGCACATGCAAGAGAAAACACAGGTTAGAATAATGATTCTCATAATAAATAAGAAATTTTTTCATGAAGGGGCCCAGATCTGAATCACTGATTTTTTTTAAATCCCCAAGTTGGAGGTCAGGTCACTCAGGACATTTACTTGTGTCCTCATGTGATTTAATAAAGATGACACGTTAGCAGACTCATCAGGTATGAATACAACATTCTGCTTAGATAACGGCATAGATGTCTCCTTGCAAGACAGTAATAAAGTCCAAGCCCATCCTATTTTGAAGGACATCTCTCCTCATTAGAGACATTTCAGTGTTCAGTAAAGACAGGCTTTGCCAGCTATCATTTAAGTCTTGTTGGGTGAATTCAGTAAGGACTTCTGTGTGCTATACCATCCTCCAGGCCAATAGGGAGAACAAAGATGGCAGCCAGACGATCAGACCAGTGGAAAACAGAAATTACCCATCTGGCCTTGAGGAGAGGGAAGTTGGCAGCTTTAGGAACTTGACCTAATTGTGAACATCATACATGTTGTCAGGGGAGACAACACCATCAAGAGTGAGGAAATGGGTGGGGCACGGGATATGCTAGATCACAACTCCCACCTTCTCTCCTCTTTAAATGATGTATGTTTCATTCCAAGTATGGCGTATTTCAGTAGGTCCAGCTTGAAGAAGGACAACAGGATTCCCGTGGAGATTGGAACCAAATCCTATCTGCCTGCAATTCTTCTGAACAACAGTGAAAATATTAACCTAGTAGTTTGCACAGATAAAACATATTTCTCTCTAATTATTCTTATTTCATATACTACAATTGCATGCAATCCTTTATGTCTGTCAGCCCTTTAGGATACATCAATAGCCTCTGATTTTTAAATGACATTTGTGTTGTAAATCCTGATACTCAGTTATGATTTAACCACGTTTCTGAATTAATTTAGATCCTGGATGTTTGCAATGAATTCCCTCTCTCAGCCTCTCTTTCCTTCTGCTTTCCCTGCTCTGGTTTTTAGCTACTCTAACCAAACTTTATTTCTGTGTTCTTGTAAATATTCTTGAGAGATTTTTAATACAATATAATATGATAGTCATGTTTTTGTTGACTTCCTCTATACCCTTCATCTTAAACAATGTTACTGATGGCTTTTCCTTCCCTTATTTCCTCATCTTCTCTCTGACATATCTGCTTCCTATGTAGCAGGCCTACCATGCCACCTTCATTTAGCAGAAGCTAGATTCTCTCAACTATTTTCTTTTGGATAATTTGCCTTTGTTTTATTTTCTGTTCATTCTTTTTTTTTTTAACATCTTTATTGGTGTATAATTACTTTACAATGGTGTGTTAGTTTCTGCTTTATAACAAAGTGAATCAGTTATACATATACATATGTTCCCATATCTTTTCCCTCTTGCGTCTCCCTCCCTCCCACCCTCCCTATCCCACTCCTCCAGGCGATCACAAAGCACCGAGCTGATCTCCCTGTGCTATGCGGCTGCTTCCCACTAGCTATCTACCTTACGTTTGGTAGTGTATATATGTCCATGCCACTCTCTCGCTTTGTCACAGCTTACCCTTCCCCCCCCCCATGTCCTCAAGTCCGTTCTCTAGTAGGACTGTGTCTTATTCCTGTCTTACCCCTAGGTCCTTCGTGACATTTTTTTTTTCTTAAATTCCATATATATGTGTTAGCATACGGTATTTGTCTTTCTCTTTCTGACTTACTTCACTCTGTATGACAGACTCTAGTTCATTCTTATGGCCCTTATATCCATCTTCTTTATCTTCCCCATCTATTTCTGAAAGCTCACTTTTTAAAAAAGTTTACCTGAGGATCTAATTACAGCACTTATTTCAACAGATAATTAGGCTGCCCTCAACCTTTAATTCTGGCATAAACCAGGAAAATTCCTTTAAATGAATCTGACCAGTTTCAGCAGGATGAGACCTAGCTATGACTGGTTTTACTCAGTCAGAAACAATGTGACCCAAAAAGAAATTATGACTGATCAAAAAATTCTAAGTTTATCCTACAGTTTCAGAAACATTTAAACCAAAGAAAATTTCTTTATATTTCTCACTTGATTCAAGTAATTTTGACAGGTTTAAATATCTATGGGTAAGCCTGAATTAATTTAAACTAATGAGAACAAATTTGGGAAATCCAGACCTGGTTTAAATCACTCAGAACCTATGTAAACATATCAAGCCATTTTTATAAAGCTCATGGTCATTTGTACAAGGTTCTCCCAGCTGTGACCAACCCAAATGATTTGGAACTTTGGAATGATTTAAACTTCTCAGAAAAACTTAACTTTACATTAGAAACATTATTAACTGGGTATATAAGTTAGTTGAGTTCATTTTGGTTCTGATAAATTAACCAAAACATTTAAGCCTGGCAGAATAGGCCTTGACTTATTTAGTAAATCACCACAAAATTTACCTCATAAATTTCTCCTTAAATTTTGCTTCTTTGTGCCTGCAGATATGTATCCCCAAATAAATCTAATTTCTGGATTGATCTTTAGGTCTTGATCTCAGGAATCAGAGTTACAGCAAACATATCTTGGTTTCATCCCTAATGAATTCATTTGTCCTGACCTCAAAGTTGCAATTTCTAAAGTTGATCTCATTTCCTTCAAAAGTGAATCTTCCTGCCCTTTAAGGGGAAGATGCTGCAGCAGATAGCTGATGATTACTGAAGAACTGCTGAGAAGAAGGTGCCAGACTAATCGCTTTACATACATTATCTCATTCCATCCCCCCAAGAGCTCTATGAAGTGTTGGCAACACTGCCTCAGTTTCCAATAAAATAATCATTCGTAAAAGACACACACTGGAATTATTTTAGTTTCTTTGGAAGCCTCTTTACTCAGATATACAACCCCAGAAGGGACTTCTGTCATCCCACCACTCTGGGAGTGCAGTTCTGTAGACATGTGGCCATGGAAATCGCTTTGTAATGCATGACTGCTCACTTTGTCTAAGACTGTGCAAATCTGGTGCTATCCTTCACATTCATCTTCATGTAGGGGATACTCTATTCATATAGCAGATACTCTATTCATATAGCTGTACTAACCAGGATATGTGACAGAGGAAAATGCCTACTCTGCACTTTTTCAATAGTTCAATGTGAGTTCCAAAGTAACGCTGTTCTTGCTGATGATCACTTGGGCTATGTTTCCGCACCTCTGTAGGGATGCATGAGTTTTCCTTCTCTGCCATTAGAAGTATTGTAATGAAAGTGTTGGCTCGCACTGCATGGTCTCTGGATGGTGCAAAAGTTATTCTCTGGTTAGATTTTACTTCTTCTCTGTGTTTTTACAAGATCAAACTCCCTTGTTGTTAACCTAGCATTGTAGATCCTTCAAGGAGTAAGCAATACAATATGGTCTAATGGTTAAGTAAGTGTGCTTTGGAATCAGGAATCCTAGATTTAAGTTCCAGTTGTATTACTTAACACCTGTGTGATCTGGATAGCTTATTTAACTTGTCCAAACTTCAGTTTATTCATCAGTAAATGAAGATAATTACAGGATCTTCTCCTTACCTTCTTATAGTGATAGCTGCAAGGATTGAATGAAGGTCTCTATGTAAAATGCTTGGCCTTGCACAGAATATGGGCTCAATAAATGTTAGCTAGTACTACAACTATATGACAAGGACTTTATAACTACTACTGTTGTTATTATGTTATGTACAAACACATTCCTCAAATTCCAACAGTGAGTGTTGTTATCCTCTTTTATTTTTTATTATTATTATTTTTTTTTTTTGCTGTACGCGGACCTCTCACTGTTGTGGCCTCTCCTGCTGCGGAGCACAGGCTCCGGACGCGCAGGCTCAACGGCCATGGCTCACGGGCCTAGCCGCTCCGCGGCATATGGGATCTTCCCAGACCGGGGCAAGAACCCATGTCCCCCGCATCGGCAGGTGGACTCTCAACCACTGCGCCACCAGGGAAGCCCTATCCTCTTTTATTGATAAAGAAGCAGATTCGAACAAGTCTAGCAATTTACCAAAGCTCACACAACACTATGGGATATCAACAATCAGTTCCTGTCTCTGAGTAGTCAAAAACTGATGTCCTTTCCCCATTTTTAATACTACATTCTCACTCCCTGATATTCCCTAGGTCTTCTCATCTCTTCTTGTTTTCTTCCCCCTTTCACTTCTTACATAAGACAAACTAGGGATCAACTTACTTTTACTTCCCCCCACCCCCAGTTTTTCCTAATTCCTCACTCCCTCCCCACCTCTCTTCCTCATTTTATTCCTAAGGCCTTCCTCTCCTGTATAACTGTTGGTGATGACTCCTCCTACCCCAGATAGGAAAGGGGAAAGTTAAATTCAGAGTTGGAATTCCCAAATGTTGGTTTCCCTGGTCTCCAACCAGGGAATTTCACTGTAATGCTCTCTTTCCCTTTGCAGGTTCTGCGTTTCTCTAGGCTACACCAGATGCTCATCAGCTTTTGCATTTACGGGGCTACCCCAAAATGTCACCGGAAATCATTCTTCCTTCCTTCATTTGAGGTGATCAGCTCTCTATGTTCAGCATCTGCTATAAATCACTGCCCTCTCACCTCACTCAGAGGGGGATATGGTATTTGTCTGATGAAGACAATGGAAAGGAAAATAAGAGGAGCTGCACAAATAGAAGTAGAGCGTTCTAAAATTTGTGACCATGGGTGTTTCAGTTAGGTACAAAAATCATCCATTCATTCAATCAATCAACGTATATTCACCACTGGCTAGATGTCAGGTACACTGTTGGGAGTAGAAGTCTGATAAGTCCCAATCATTAATTTGTATGCCAGTTTACTATCCTGGAATATGGGAGTACATGTCGTGGCTCTTGTTAGGTGAAACAGAAGAAAAATTGATGAAATAAGAGATATACTTGGAGAAACAGCAGAAATAATGTCAGAAATATGAAAGGACAGGACAATAAACTAAGACAATCTCCAATGCACAGAGGAGTTAGCCAGTTGTGGGTGACTTCACTTTTCTAAAATATCACTTGCTGGAGAGGGACAGTAACACAACTTTTAAAAACCAATAGTTTAGCAAGATATTTGCCCACAATGGGTAACGGTAAATGCCACTGTTATTAGGAGGTGACAAGATGAAAGTTGTGGTTGAAGCACAAATGAGTGTCTGCAATGGATTTGTTCAGAGTCGTGGAATGAAAAAATGTCATTGTTGGTATACATGACCAACTTAGTGGTGTTGTCTTGCTGACATGTAATAAAGTAGTGGTAGATCTCAAGGGCTCGCTTTGTACTTTTGATCTGATATGAAGAGATGACAGTTATGCTCTAATTTTCAGGGTGTGCTTTTAGTTGCCATGTTGAAAATATTTTCCAAAGCCAGAAGATGAACAAGTGTCTTGTACCAGATATAAAGTGCCCCTAGAAAACTGAATAGCTGACATAGTACTCTGAAGGGAAAAAAATGCCTTCTTCCTCACAAGGGAAACCCTGGGGCAGAGAAGCAGTTGGAACTAGAAAATATGAAGTCCTAATAAGCCAAAACCTTTGGATTACGCCCCTTGTTGTGAATATAGCAGGTGGCGGTGAGAAGAATTTCAGGAAACTAGTCATGAGAAATGGTAGACAGGAAGGGAACGCATGGATGGTTAGCCAAGGGTCAAAGACTTATCCCTTGAGACAGCTGATTCCCTGATGACCCAGGACCAAGCCAGCATTTTCCGAACTAGTGTTCCATGGAACAATATTTCATAGATTTAATGTAAGAGTTGCAATTTTATAAATGTTCTAGATTCAAATAAATCTGAGAATTGTGAGTTAAACAAAACCAAACAGGTACATTTTTCCCTCTAAGAAATCTGAGAGCATTTAATGGGATAATATATAATGTGTTTCTCCAAGAGGGAGAAAAAAATATTTTACAAATATATTAATAAAAGGGCAACTTTGAGCATCTTCCAGAACTTGTATTTTGTGGACTAATGTTTAGGAGGTATTGATTTAGACGATTGTTGATATTTGATCTATAAAACTGGCAAACATAGAAAGGCAAGGGCAAGAATGTTGATATTTGATCTATAAAACTGGCAAACATAGAAGGGCAAGAGCAAGAACTTCTGGCCCACAGGGATTCATACAGATAAGTGGATAGCTGTGTCACTTTGTGGAGTGGCCTATTCAGAGTATGGTCTTCGGAGGTGGAGAGAAAACAAGTTAGGGAGAGACTAAGCCCCTGGAAGCAGTGCTCAGGTTCCAGCCAGGTTTCTAACCAAATGGGACTTAGGGTGGAATTCCCAATCTTTTGAGGAAACCATGTGCTAGACAAAGAATCCAAGAAAGATGACAAGAAGTATGCAATGTACCAGAATATCATAGTTGCATCATACCAGATTCTACTCCTAATCTATAGGACACTACACTATCTGGCCCACCAAATAGCAGACCTACAAATAGAAGATTAATTGCATCTTCTCCACGAAATGGTAGGAGACTAGTAAATGGCATATATCTTGTCCTATTTTTAATTCGGAAAATGGAGGAAATCTTTCTGTACATGTCGTATGCATCAGTGAATAGAGTATGGGTAACTGGACAAGAATATCCAAGGAGAAATTAGGAAAGAGCTGACAAGTACAGTTTTTGGTGTGGCCTGGACCGATGAGGTTCCATGATTTTAAAATGCCTGCATGATAAGTTAGAAAACACATGCAGTCCTCTCTGTTTGATCACATATTTATTCAAAAGCCATTTGGAGCCATCATGATACTCACTGTGCTGCATGTGGCACTTTGAAATTTAAAAAGAATAATTAATGTGCTTCTAATTCCAAGCTGACAAGACCTGTCATCTGAATATAATAAACTCTAAAGGGTCTCCTTTCAGCAAAATACAGTAAGAGGCCAAAAAAAAATAATGTCTAGGATTCTGATGGTAAAGAAACTGATGATGGGTACCACCTGCAGTTTTGTCCCAGTGTTAGTGCCAACATCTCAAAATAATAAACTTATGAGAGTGCCTTGCTAAAGCAAAGGTCTTCACTTTTACAGACATTTAAAAAGAATATAAACCCTGCTGATTTTAAAGCATTGCTCATGTAATCATTGACTAAATATAATGACCAAACCCCTAGTGTAAAATCATGTTAGTACTTTCCAAGCATTTTTTAATCATGCAATGAATTCTGAGCATTGGAGAGGTAAGATGGTAGCCTTGTCTTCAAGGGATTTACAGTTAATAAATTAAAAAGAACATTGTTTTGCAAAAAAGCAGTTACATGAGTGGGAACAAGAACCAACAGTCTTGCTGCCTGAGATTTACACAGTTCTGAATTGATTCACAGCTGCCTTGTAGGCTGTGCTGTAACAGACAAAGAGCTTTGGCAATTGTCTACTTTAATATCTATGTAATTAGGGCACTTTCTAAAATTCTCTATTAAATTGATTGGTA
Organism: Pseudorca crassidens; assembly: GCF_039906515.1. Taxonomy (NCBI): domain Eukaryota; kingdom Metazoa; phylum Chordata; class Mammalia; order Artiodactyla; family Delphinidae; genus Pseudorca; species Pseudorca crassidens. The sequence goes on along the minus strand of NC_090309.1, from coordinate 16,330,372 downwards.
AATAACATTTATGTAACATTAGTTAATTATTAATATTCTAATAACATCCATAAATCATTTACTATGTGTCAGATACTGTGTTAAGTGCTTTACCTACCTTATATCATTTGAGTTTTAAAAACAACAATAAAACTTAAGTTCTATTATTATTTGCAATTTGTATATGGGGGAATACAATAGAGAGGTTAACTAATTTGCCCAAAGTCACACAGCTGGGAAGTAAAAATGCCAGAATTTGAACCTTGGCATTATGAATCTAAACCCCAAGTTACTAACCATTAAAGAGAATCATTCAGTGTGCAACAATGAACCTCAGTTATCCAACTATTAACTTCATAGTGACAATTTCAGTTGATAGTATTGCTGTTAAACAGAATAAAACAAAACTCCCTTTTCTTACCAATGTCTCCAATATTCCAATGTTTAAAGGAAATGCTGGGCTTCATTCCCAGGTAGGCATAGACTACATTAATTACACTTATCAGTAGGCTAGAGATGGCACTAATTATCAAATGTACTAATAACAGTGATTATACACAAAATTTTATAAAATAGCCAAAATTTTATAAAATAGCCAACAAAAGAAGTTTGTACATTTGCCAAAACTTTAGTTTTTTGTGCTGTTCTCCACCTCCTATTTCTGCCCCTTGATCCTGTGAGCCATCCTAAAGCTTGAACAAGTCCAGCGCTGGAGTCACCCCCTCCCTCGTTTCTATTCTCTCTTTCTTGGCAGGGCTTTCATTCGCAGCCTCAGAGAGCCTTAGCTGTTCCCGAGCAAAGCCAACCACAGAGGAAAAGCTTTTCAACTAAATACACTTAAAAATTAAAGCAATGCCCTTTGGTGTGCCTCCACTCCTTCTCCCATAGTTCTGTAAAGAACAGGAAGCTTCACGCTTTGGGGCTTCAGATGTGACAGAAACTGCATCGCAAGCTGAATGCACCAATGATCTATTTCCTAAGATGTTTCAAAAATCAATTTGGTTCTAACCCTCTCCCTTTGGTGGATGCTGCTTCCTGGTAGATGAGGGTGGTGGCATTTACTGCTTCATAAAATCGTAATGAGGATACATATCAAATCTGGTTTTCTCAAGGCGAGGAATTATCAGGGAAATAAAACGGTCTCCGTTGAAGCATTGGGGAAGTGATGGGAGCTTGCTTAGATTTTCCGTGAGCAGATGCATTGTATGACTCCAGCAGAATAATAAAAATATGCCCCGGGTCTGCTCAATTGGGTGAGCTACTGTAGCTCCCAGATACACTGTGCAGGAAAATATTCATTAGGAACAGTGTACCTTCTCTCATATTAACAACTCACATGTGCACTGAGTTTCAGAGTAACAGAGGATTCCATTTAACAAAACACAACCGCAGGTCTTTCATAGCCGGTTTCTGGCCTTCCATGTGAAATTAGTGATTCCATCTTAGTATATCCTGGAGATAAGAGAAATGAAGGATACTGAGAATGATGAAGTGAAACCCATAGGACCCTCGTGAGAATGTTATTTGCTTGTGCCTTTGAAAGGCAAGCATCACAATGTTGAGAAATGTCTATGTCAGAGGATTAAGTAAAAATTTATAAGGGGAGTTATTTTGCCTGATACAAAAGAAATTCACATATTTGAAAACCTCTACCACTTTGGCATCTCATCTATTCACCAGCAGAATCTCCATATGGCCCTCAACATTCTACATCCCAAGATCTGACTGTGTCCTTCCTTTTAAGTGCCTTATTACTACTGCTCTTGCTCTTACTTCTATTTGTTCAGCTTTGAGACTACATCAGGATCTATAGGATCTATGAGCTATTTCCTTGATAGAGGTAAATAGAGGTAATTATTTACTCAATAATTATTTGTTCAAAGTTGTTGAATCTTTACCACCTTCCTCAGACAAGTTATCCCTTGCCAACTACTTGCCCACTCTGGACTTCCAAGTCGGTTACTTTAATTCCTATGATTTGCTTTATCTCTTAAATTTCCATGCTCTGTTTCTCTACTCCTGGTGAATCAGAGTGTTGAGCATTTCAACAAAACAAAACAATACAGCAGCAGGCCTGGCGGACCACAAGTTAAAACTTAGCTGACTCAACATGACCCAGCACCACCCCCAGGGTGTGGCCCATAGCACACACCTGTGGATGTACTTTTACAGGCCAAAACTTGATCCTTGAATCTTTGGGTCCACTGCCCCTGCCCAGCTGTTGCACTGTAACCTTCAGGGAGCCTCTGACTCTCTCTTGTATTCACCTCATAGCTACAACCATGCATTCTGCATCTTGAGAATTTCCAGTATGTTTTATAAACAAGTTGAAAGAGTGCCAAGAATACTTAGCAAATTTCCAGGTAGGCAACAATGTAGATGGAAGAGAATGTTGTTTCCTTGAAGTGAACAGTAATTGTTCTTGAATTGTCTTAACCGAACAACACAACAACACTTGTTTTCCCAAGACAGGGGCTGTACAAATGAAGTAAGCAGACAGGGAGAAGACTGGGACAAAACATTCTGATCATCAAGGTGAGTTAGATCAGAACCACTTACTCTGAAGAAACAGAGCCAAATATAACAACAAAACAAGCTGTGATGATTCTAATGAGACTCTGGAGTTACCCATTTTCTCCAAGGCCAATGGAGTGAATATTTTCTGTATAAAAAAAGAGCCAATGTTTTTTTTAACTCTATAAAAGCCAAACTGCCTTAAGTTGATAAACATATCAATGATCATTTGATTTTTTCTTTCTTCTCATTATAGTCCAGATATATGTGTACAGATTAAGAGTGGGAGGAGGAAGAAAATAGATGCATGGACTTTTTTGTTCTGTGGAATAAGTGAACCAATGCCTTGTCTACGTTTCTTGAAAATGTCCTTAAATGAAGTGCAAGCAAATCTGCCTTCTCCCCGTAGTTTCTTACTTACCACTCCTCATTCTGTCTTGGGTTATTGCAATCCTTTTCTCCAAGATCAGTATGTGGTGTAGTTACATTAGTGAATAATTCACATCACAAACAGGGAAATTATTTTGCTGTAAATGATGACCAAAAAAACAGTAAGTCTAGTTTACATTAAAGCCCAAGGTTAGAGAATTCTAAAAAATAGTATCTCGATACTATTGGGATACTGACATCAGAGGACTGACAAAGACAGTCAAAGAAATTAAGAATGTATTCAAAACATGGCAAAGTTTCCCCAAAGACATCCCTCCCAATCTTTTCTTACTCTCACTCTTTCCCACATCACTAAATTTCCATAGTAGTTGCCAGTCGGAAGCACTGATTATGCTGGTTGTACTCTCTATTTCAAGGCTTGTACATGTATGCATGCTCAATGCCTCCAAAAGAATTTTGATCACTTTGAGAGAAGGAGTCACATTTTAAGCTAAAAACATGTTTTGCAAATGAAGTGCTGAAACTCATATTCTAACCAATTATTAAATTCTTTTCCCACTTATCCCATTTCCATCACCTCAAACCCCCATTCCGCTTACATTTGTATTTTAATGGGGGAGGGGACGGTCTGCAGCCTGACTAATCTGGTTTTGGTGGTAGCATTCATTCTTTTATTTGTGCTCTCTTGGAGAAAGTTGCTTAACATAAAGCGTTGATAGTCTACATGGATTCTATAGTCATAAAACTATTTACTGTTACATTTTTTTCTGTTCCCTTTTTAAACACTGTTCTGAGCAGACTGCAGTTGCCCAATAAACACCTGTTTAAGTGAGCTTTCACAGGGTTGATGGATCGATCTACACTTAGGAGGACAAATAGCTCTTAGTACCTGCTGAGATAGAAATGTTACACCCTTTTTCAAGATTCAGAATTATGCCAGGGGACAGAAATTTGCAGGGCTCAAGAGCTGTTTTTGAACACCTTTGTTTTGGAACATAGACTTAAGGAGACTTGCTCTTGTCTTCCCCTACCCCCACCTCCTGCTCAGTCCACACATGATTTGAAACAAAATGTTTAGACTTGCAGGCAGCTGAGGAATGGCCTGGGGCTCACATTCATGTTTTTCCAGGAGCCTGTTCTTGACCGGAAGCTGTTTCCAAAGGCAGTTTGGTGGTCTGGCCCTGCCTTACTATTCAATAAGAGACAGGTGCAGGAAAGAAGCAAGTGGAGAGAAGATCCTTTGGAAGGTGGTGTCTAACACAGTTACTCCCTCTCCTACAAAGGAGGTCAGTTTTCTCAATACCCCATCTGACTGGTGTCTACAATAGAACAGGAGTAACAAAAAGACTAGAAATTGAGACCAAAATTTTTTTAATTAAAAAAATTTAAAGTTTTGACTTTTAATTTATTATTTATGGGAACTTAAGAAGTCTTTTAACTTCTCTAAACATCAATTTTTCTGATTTGTTAAAGAAAATAATAATGCATGTTTTGCCTGCTTTTGGTATTAAATTTAATGATATATTTTAAAAATATATTAAAATCTTCAGTGTGCCACGCAACCAAATGGTATTATTCTGGTGGCATACGGGGAATAAGAAGGAGAATATTGGAAGAATGGACATCTTTTAGGTTAACTTGACAGAGTAATTTTGATATAACTACTCTATCAGGTTAAACTAAAAGATTAAGTATTTCCGTAAAAATCTAAGAGATATTACGTATGACCATCATGCTGTAATTATACAGCAGAGATTTAACCATGTTTTTAGTTCACATAATATTTAATTAGATTTTTATGCTTTTTCTATAGAGGAATATTTGAACACGTATGGCAGTGTTGTAAAAGAAGATACCATGTAGACTTAAAGTACATAGTATATAATTAATTCAAAATTATTTAAGCAATAAAATGTTCACCTAATAGGCCATTAAGCTACTAGTAAATGTTATATTGTTTTAATTGCACTTAATGCCAATTAAAAGCAAAAAGCATATTTAATATTTTGCCTTGAAGGATCTCAGGGTGGAAATTCTAGTACACTTAGTCCTGCCAGTATTACTTACATAAGCAATAGGACAGGAAGGAAGATCCAGAGGCCCTCTGGACCCCAACTGTCAATACCACGGCAAGGACAGTCATTTTGCATTGTGATCCATGGGAACCCCAGGATTGCTACTGGAGGTGAAAGAGAAAAGGGAGACGTAAAGTAGGTAGGGTTAAGATCCCTTCTCCACCTTGGCTTCATCTAAAGCAGTTCTGCTATTTTATGTTTTATGTACAAGGCTTTATGTGAAAATACATTAAAGACAAGAACTTGTCCGCTTCTAAAGATGGTTTTAACCGCTGCTGTAGAGGAAAGAACCCTGGATAAGGAATTAGGGAATCTCGCCTCTAGTTTTGTGACGCTGGCCAAGCAATTTATCCTTCTCAGAGCATAGGATTTTGTACGTATAGAAACAAGGAGATTGAATAAAATGTTTAATAGTAAACTAATTAAAAGGTTTTTGAAATATGAGCTCTTGGGATAAATTCTAGGATGAAATACCAGGAAACTAACATTTCACTTTTAATTCCAACCATATCTGGTCATTCTAAGGAGCATAAAGAGGTCTTTAACTACCTAGTCACAGGGAGTTATGTGGCTTATGTCTTTAACTGGCAGAAAATCCCCTTCCTCCCTCACTGAACATATTCATCTCTTTTGGAACTGGCATCAGTCAGGCCAGACCTACCTTAATCAGTTTATCAGCCACAAAAAAATTCCAGTCCTTCTGCTCAGGGTTATAGCTCATGCAGAACCTTTCATAGAGATGGCCACAAATAATTTAACAAAAAATGAATTTATAAATCTGTAACTTGAAGTCGTATAAGGTATATAAGTCAATTTAAATTATCCCGCATATGAAAACAAAGAAAGCAAAGTAGCTCTATTGAAGTGGTGGGAGTTCAAAGTGATAGAATGCCGCAACTTTCCATCACGTCTCCCCACCCAGAGGCACCTCTGTTTGAAAACCACTGCATAACCCATTCCTTTAACTTATTTCCATATATTGCAATTGCTATTTTACATTTTATTTTTTAAACATCTTTATTGGAGTATAATTGTTTTACAATGGTGTGTTAGTTTCTGCTTTATAACAAAGTGAATCAGCTGTACATATACATATATCCCCATATCTCCTCCCTCTTGCGTCTCCCTCCCTCCCACCTTCCCTATCCCACCCCTGTAAGTGGTCACAAAGCACGGAGCTGATCTCCCTCTGCTATGCATCTGCTTCCCACTAGCTATCTATTTTACATTTGGTGGTATATATGTCCATGCCACTCTCTCACTTCATCCCAGCTTACCCTTCCCCCTCCCCGTGTTATAATGTCCACCTCATTTTTACCTCAATAATCATGGAATTCAAAATTGGTCCTTTGGGAAAACATTCATAAAAGTCTTCATTTTAAATTAAGGCAGGACTTAAAGTTACTTTATTCTTGTTAAGAAGGCAATCTAGGTATGTTGGCTTTATGCATTCTTCTCTCTTTGTCCTTGTTCCTGTGGGAAGCAGGGATTAGAAACTGGGTTGACTCTTGCTCTCTACTTTTAAATAGGGAAATCACCCTGCTTTCAAAATCTAGCACTACTGAGCACCGCTAACTTTACCTGGATGCAATGCAGGAAAAAAAACAAAAAAACCCACTGCCTTTAAAACATTAGAAAAATTCTCATTGATGTGTTTATTCTTTGATTCCTCAGCACTTTCCTGATGCAAGAATTTAAAAGCCTTATACAGGGACTTCCCTGGTGGTGCAGTGGTTGAGAATCTGCCTACCAATTCAGGGGGCACGTATTTGATCCTTGCTCTGGGAGGATCCCACATGAGGTGGAGAAACTAAGCCTGCATGCTACAACTACTGAGCCTGTGCTCTAGAGCCCATGTGCAGCAACTACTGAGCCCCCATGCCACAACTACTGAAGCTTGTGCACCTAGAGCCCATGCTCCACAACAAGAGAAGCCACCGCAATGAGAAGCCCACGCACCGCAACAAAGAGTAACCCCCACTCGCCACAACTAGAGAAAGCCCATGTGCAGCAATGAAGACTCAAAGCAGCCATAAATAAATAAATATATAAATATTAAAAGCCTTATACAGCCTTAGTAAGAAATGTACTTGAGTTAAATGAAGCCTTCTCACCTTAGCCACCAGGCACATAGATTTATCAGAGTAGTGCCAGGAGCAGAGGAGAAGGGAATGGAGTATGAGCTCTGCCAACAGACAGCCAAACTGCAGAAGAACTGCTAGGAAATGTGAGGAGTCAGGTGAGGCCATTGTTGGTTAGACAGAGGTGTAACAGTAATAATGCCCAAGAAATGAAGTGAAATTACAGGTATACCCAATACTGGGGGAATCAAAATTGTGTAAGAGAGACATGAAACACTGGAGTCCATTCTGGGAACTGGTTAGGGTGGGGGAAAGTATTCTGAATGTGACACTGAATGGTTCAACTTAGATAGCCTCATGTTTTAGAGGAATTATACCACATTCTTTAAAAGATGGCAGTATATGAAACCTGATAGGGTAGGTTACCTTTAAAGAGGATAATTAAAGTGCTATAATTATAGGTGAGGGGAGAATCTTCTATCATTCTCACTGAAGCAATGTTGTCTTGGATGCCAGGTAAATTCCTGGGATTAGGTATTACCAATGCAGCATCAGTTGATCACAGCCACACTCAAATAGGTCCATGAGGGCCAGTAACAGTTCCAAATCACCATCTTTCTCTCTCTGCACCAAGTAGCCCCTAACCTCTTTAAGGCTTAAACTCATCTCCCAACATTGAAGCTTAAGTGGCATGTTCAGATGACATTACCTAGGTCTAGCCATCATTCATCCCAATATTACATTTCTTCCTTGGTGCTCTTCTCACCCAAGTTCCTAAAACCCATTGCTATATAATTTAGAAGCACTCAGCATATCCCTGACTTCTATGTCTGACCAACCAGTCCAAGTAATGCTGGAAGAGAGAGGAGTAAGAAAAGATTTCCAGAAATCTTTTAGAAAAATGAAAGACATAACTTTTCTATTTGAGGACAATGGGCTCAATCATTAAACAGTCAGGATTTTCATTTAGAGTCAAGTCCCTCCAGGTGTTGAAACTGAGGCCCCCTAAAACCAGTTATGATTAACCTCTCTATCCAAAACTTTATTCCCTTTCTTGTCCCACACCTGTTCCCCTCAAGATTAAGGAGTATCAAAGAAAAGGGGGGATTGTAACTGAGCAGGACCCTATGGGGTCTTCCCAGACCAGATTCCCACAATGTCTTCTACCTGTCTCTTGTTTGTAGGAAATATTTAGTCTCCCGGGCATCCCCTGAGTCACAAAAGGCTAGCTCAAGAATTAATGATTGAAAGAATGAGAACATGTAGTACCAAAAAATAACCATTGGGCCAGGAGAACTGGTAATAATTTAAACAACAGATGAGCCATATAGCAGTCACAGAATCTTTAGTTCTTCCCTGAAGGACATCTATAACAGTGTCTGATACATACTCCTGAGTTATTTTACAGATATTAAAACCCCCACCAGATGGGAGAAGCTAAATGCATGATGGCTATGAACATATAGCCCCCCAGACCAGCTGGAGCCTGAGGATTGATGATGTTAACCTCTGCGACACCACCCTGTTACCTCACCATCAACCAATCAGAGAATTATGCACAAGCTGACCACATAACCTGTGACTCTCCCCCTCACCTTGTCTTTACAAACTCTTCCCTGAAATCCACTGGAGAGTTCTGGCCTTTCACGTATTAGTCACTCATACTCCTTACTTGGCTTTGCAATAAACACTACACTTTCCTTCACCACAATCCAGTGTCAGTAGATTGGGTTTGCTGCAGGTGGGCAAGCAGACTCCAGTTTGGTTCAGTAACAGTGTCTCAACAGGAATTAGAGGAGAGGATGTAGAAAACCAAGATTACCCAACTGTGAAGTCTAAGGATGCCTTGGAAAACACTTTTATTGTATTTTAAAATGTCCTGAATGGCCATGTATTTACCTGATCTCTTAAAAAACTATCTCCTACATTAGCCTCAGGTGGTCATGAATTTTCCAAGTTTCTTACCTGAACACTACTTTTCAAAGTCCCTCCTAACCCCCAAGCCCTATGAGTATTCTTAATATATCACTAGTCCTAGGTAGACAGGCTCAAATATATGCTCATCCCATCAATACCCAAAGCTCTGAACAGCCTTTTCTGTTTAAAATTAAACATATTGAGTACAAAATCCTTAAATTCCCTTTTTGCCTTTATGGACTTCTTAAATCTCTGTACCTGCTCTTGAATGACATCTTAACCTTAGCTGTATATTGGAATTACCGGAGAAGCCTAACAAAATACAGCAAGATTTTAATTTAATTGGTCTGGTTTGGGATTTGGGCCTTAGGACCAATTTTTAAAATTCCCCAAGTAAATGTAATGTTCAGCTCAAGCTGAGAATCTTTCTAGAGCAATGGTTCTTAATGCATGGACCTACTAAATCTGATACTTGGGAGATGGGGCCTAGCATAGTGTCTTTAAAAGCCCTCTAGGGGATTTGGATGCATGTTTAAGATTAAGAACCACTGTTCTAGAGCATAGCAGTAAATACTACGACATTAGTTCTCAAAGAGTGGTCCCCAATCGGCAGCAGCAGCAGCAAGACCACCTGGGAATTCGGAAGAAATGCAAATTCTTGGGTTCCATCCCCAGGCTTACTGAATCAGAAACTCTGAAAGTGGACCTAGTTGTGTCTTAACAAGCTCCCAGGTGGTTGAGAATCACTGCTCTTTGAGAATAAGAACCAATCAAAATAAAGCTTTTTCCCTCAGACATGAGGGAAAAAAAGGAAAGAAAGAAAAAGGAAGAAAAGAAAGATAGAAAGGTGGGATAGCAAACAGAGGAAGGCAGGAGATTTTTTTGTTTTTTGCTGTCTTGTACTAGATGGCTTTGATTCTTATAATTTAGCCCTGTGGGGTAGGTGATATCCTTCTTTAAAGAAGAATGCTAAGGGACAAAGAGAAGTCTGTCCATGGTCAAATCAAGGCAACAGAAACAAGATTTGCACCTGTATCTATGACTCCAAGCTGGAACATTCCCTCTACAAGACTAGGGCATTAAGCAGCTATAGACTCTGGGGTGGCAACTGTCTTACCCTGTTTTTTATGGTTATGCTTGTCTTTGTATAAATAAATCTGTAAAATGTAGCCCATCTGGAAGATGTTAATCATATGAATGATAGTTTATAACTACTGAGTGTTTACTATGCACCAGGCACAATTCTAAGAATTTTCACAGGTTAATTTATTTGACTCTCACAACAATGCTATGCAGTGAGTACACTAACCTCTTTCTATATATATGGAAATTTAGGGTTTAGGTCCAGTGCCAAATGTCACAACCCCTAGGTGGAGGGGCCTGGGTTTAAAACAGTCTAACCCCAGAGTCACATACTTAACCCTTATAACCAGTGGTTCTTGGCCAGAGGCAATTTTTTGTCCCAGGTGACATTTGGCAATGTCTGGAGACATTTTTGGTTGCCACAAGTACAGGAAGAGTGCTACTGGTAGCCAGTGGATAGAGGACAGGAACGCTGCTAAACAGCCTACAGTGTTCAGTACAGCCTCCCAAAGCAAAGTATAGTCTGGTCCAAAGTGTCAATAGCGCTGAGGTTGAGAACCATCCTACAGTACCCCAAGTACAGAAAAGTCCCAAGAGAGGCAATTTAATAAGCAAAATATAGCTATTTAAATTACTGTATTTGTATCCCTTTAATCAGCTGTTAACAAAATTTCCTGATGATAAGAATGCCTTGTGACCACAAGCATGGGTATAGAGTCTCTCTGGAACTGAAATCATTTCAGTCTCAGGAGTCAAACTTCACCCTGGTCTGGAAATAGCAAGCACTGTGTAGGGAATAAACGTTGCATCTAGAGGTGCCATTAACTTAACAAATGCGGAGTTTGGTAAGCAGAGAGCCCCAAACACTGCAACAATCCCAGGTACTTAAACATGTGTGCTACTCACCTCATACTGTATCAGAATTTATATCTGGCTTTATCACTGTAATTAAGGAAACTAACCTGCAAACTCCTGCTCCTGGTTGTAATAGGAAGGCTTATCTAAGCTAATTAAAATACTATCAGACATTGTGCTGTAAAATTCCACTTATAGGTCTGGGTCCATGAAGGGAAAATTTTCTCAAGGCATAATGAAAAGTAGGAGGTCCCTGTGTGAGAGATTAGCTGCTACCTGATAAATTTAATTGACAGAGATGGCCAATGTGGATAATATAGGAAGAAAGTCCACTTGAGAATCTGAGTAAGAACAGGAGAGACATGGCAGATAGGCTGGGATGATCTTTGGACATACAAGCTGTTTCATTGGAACTAAACACACATTGCCCCTTCACTCACCTCTTCTAAGATATAATTCATTCCTCAGAAATAACCATAAACAGAATTGTATGCCTTCCAGTGATTTTTGGCTCAGACCAACACTACTTTTGCTACCTCCCCCTCTCTCTCTGTCTGACTCCTGAACTGTCGCTCTTTCCTCCCTCACTCCTGAACTGTCTCAAAACTTTACTGCAGCACACATAGATCCCTTGTCATTTCTACCTTGTGTCTTAGTTATTGATCCATATCTTGACGCCTACAGACACAGAAAACATGAACAGGGTCCTGCAATATCTTTGCAACCTGGACCACGCTATCTAAAATAGGCTAACAAATGTTTGCCAAATGGATGCACAAAAATTTAGATGAAAATCTCTCATTCTCATATCTGCTGCTTTCTCCTTAGAGCCACCTCCTCTCCCCCCACCCCCTTAGTAAATTATTCTTGTAAAGACGGGAAAGAGAGCACCATACTTATTTGTTTTATTTATTGACAGCCTAGAATATATTACATTTGAAATCAGGAAATCTACTGTCAAAAGAGAGAAAGGCTTAGAAAATGATTTAGTTTAATCTTCTTATTTTACCAGTGATGAAACCGAAGCCCAGGGAGAAAATAATCCCCCAAATTCACAAGGCTAAGAAATGACTGAATCAGGAATAGTACTTCTTGACCAGTTTTCAGTAGGCCAGTCTTCAATTATTTAAGAGCTTGTTGTGAGAAGGTGGGGGTCAATACAAAGGCAACGGCTAAGAGCATATGCACCTAGGAGTGTTAACTAATTATATGAGCCAAAGAAAGAGCCCCAGTATGATCAGATCAGCCTTACACTTGGTAGAGGCACCATGGTAGACTGTGTGCTCTACCATGGTGCCTCTACTACCCATCACTTTTGGTTAAAGCATGTGTGTCTACGAGTTAGTTCCTGTTACAAAAGAAATGCACACACCAGGATAGGAAATGCATTAAGCCTCTATATTAGTGTGGCTGCCAAACAAAATATCATAGACTGGATGATATTTTGGAATTTATTTTCATAGTTTTAGAGTCTGAGAGTTTGTGATCAGGGTACCAACATGATCTGGTTCTAGTGAGAATTCTCTTCCAGGTTTGTAGACAGCTTCCTTTCTGCTGTGTCTCCATATGGCAGCAAGAGAAAAAAAAGAGAGAAAGAGAGAGAGAACTCTCTGGTGGCTCTTCTTATAAAGGCACTCATCTCATCATGAGGGTCCTACTCTTATGACCTCATCTAAACCTAATTACCTCCTCAAAGCCCCATCTCAAATACCATCACATTGAGAGTTATGGTTTCACCATATGAATTGGGGGAGACACAATTCAGTCCATAACAGCTACTCTGAATCATTTGTCCAGCCCCTCACTCACTAGGAGTACGAAGCTGAACAAGGACTCATCCACATCTAGGAAATAGGGCACGAAAATGAGAGAATAAGATGGGGAGAGCCAGCATGGAGAGTCTGTGTGGCGGCATCAGGGTCCCAGATGTTGAAGACAGGGGAAGACAGGAGAGTGCCTACAGTGGTCTCAGCATCATGTTGCCATTTGGCAGAAGCCTGTTTGCAGAAGCTCTTGTAAAAGCCAGGAGAGCTTTAGTGAGTAAAACTCCAGATTCAGAAATAGGAAGCTTAGTTTTGCATTCCAGCTCTGTATTTTTGTTTTTTTGTTTTTTATTTCTCTTAGCTTTGTTACTGTGGACAAGACACTTCACTTTTCTGAGTCACCATATATTCCACCTGGAAATAAAGGGCATATCCTCCCATATCTTTCTTATAGGATGGGCATAAGGAGCAGGCAACATATTATATGTGAAATTGCTTAACAAACTGTTAGGGACTTTAAAATTGTGGCATGCCCCACACTAGAATTATCATCATAGAATTTAGCAGAGGGGCATGTAATGGACTTACCATCTTTTGTGACTAGGGCACTGGTTTTAAGCTTAATGCCCAATTTCTTGGGAAGTCAGTGCCCCAGGAAGGTGCTGATGGGCACAGCTGCTCTCCTGTTCTTTGTCATTCACACTTAAAGGCACAGCAAGAGCAGAAGTTCCTTTAAAACTAACCTAAGCAAATCAGGAGAGCAGCCAATACGACATTGCAGACTGTGGCTCCATTTCTTTACATAAAAATATCATCCACCCTGCTGTAGGAATTTCAGGGATATTTAGTGCTTGGTTTGAGATTTGAGCCTTGTTCCTGGTGTTTTGCTGATAACTGCTGTTGTTTTCTTTTTTTTTTTCATTCTTTTGATTTTAAGTGGAACCCACTAGGTGCTGCTGCTGTGACAAAATAATGATTCACTGCAGAGAATTGAGGTGTCCTGCCAGCAATTTGCAGGGGAAATAAATACAGGAACAATCACAAGGATTAACTTCTCTGACAGCATGATGTGATATAAAACAAAGAATTTCACTGCAGGGAGGAAGTGTCCCTCCAGAGTCAGGGAAGTGTGATCTTTGCTGCTTTCTGGATAGAAATTTTGTGGAGGGGCTTCCAAAGTTCAGATGCCCTGCTTTTAGAGAACAACCTCTGACCTAACTTTCAAAGGGCAGGAGCTCTAATGAAACCAAGCAGCACCTTTTTTTTCTTTTACCCTTTGAAACATAAAAATGTACTCCTCATAGCTAGATAACTTTACATGCCTCCTCCAGTGCCTCTTTCTGCTTATTGAATCACTTTCCTACATCTTGATTTTGCAAGATGAGGCAGCACAAATCAGACTGTTAACATATTTTTGTAGAAAATGGTCACTCTATAGTGGGAAATGCACACTGGCATTTCCTCACTTAATGCTACAGAAAAAGTACTAAAAACCAAGAAATGTATTAATTGCTCTCTGCCTGCCAAGTACTGTGCTAAATGCTCTAAAAAAACATTATCTTACATAATCCTCACATCAACTCCAGAAAATAAATACTGAACGTCTACATTTAGAATCAAAGATGATCTTAGAGATGAATGCTAGGACTTCAATAAGGAAGTGCTTTAGTGGTCCAGAGGCCACCACCACCCACCACCCCTGAAACATAATCACTTGTTGTGAAGAATATGAGCTGCCTTAATGAATACCATCCCGACAGATGGCATGCCCGGCATCTGTTTTATCCCATTTCATTATGTATTTTCCCTTGGAAAATGGTCTCTATCAACTTTGGAAATGGTCTTTGGAAATGGTCTCTATCAACTCATTTAGGTTAACAGTCATTGGACTCACTCATCCAAACTACTTGTATTTCCAGATTCATCTTTACTAGTGGTAGAAATTTATTGTGGATACTCAATACCTAAACCAAATTAGTGTAGCTTTTGTGGTTGGGACAAGGAAGGGAATCACGGTGGTGGGTGAGAAATCTGAAAGGCATTCTTAAGATTCTGTGGAACACACTTAAAATCCGGTGATGTAGACTATCCCCCACCTCCATTTTATAGCTGTAAAAGCTGAGAACCACAGGGAGTAAGCAATCTTCCATTGAAGAAATTAGTTATGAAAGGACTAGGATTGGGATTCAGTTATGATACAAAACCAGTGCTCTTTCCACTAGATTATAAAATTGAGTCGAGAGCTGGCAAATGGGGGTTTCCCGGCTGGCACAGTGGTTGAGAGTCCGCCTGCCGATGCAGGGGACACGGGTTCGTGCCCCGGCCCGGGAAGATCCCACATGCCGCGGAGCGGCTGGGCCTGTGAGCCATGGCTGCTGAGCCTGCGCGTCCGGAGCCTGTGCTCCGCAACGGGAGAGACCACAACAGTGAGAGGCCCGCGTACCGCAAAAAAAAAAAAAAAAAGAGCTGGCAAATGAAACAAAGAAGGTGATAATAGAGGGAGCAGGGAGAGTTCCAGGAGATTATATTTTTAGGGAAACCAAGGGAGGAATAAATTTCAGGTAAGAAATTTTCAAAATAGACTGCACTGTTGCTGGAAACTCAAGGAGGCTAGAGAGTGAAAAATAATCCCTTGACTTGATTATTAGATGGATTAGTTTAGAAGTCACTGGAAACTGTTGAGAGGACAGTTTTAGGGGAAAAAAAATTGGGGACATACATTAAACTGGGGGGAGCTGAAAGAAGTGCAGGAAAAAGAAATAATGGAAGACTTCCAGCCATTGCAGAGAGAAGAGAAGGAAATGGTACCTGGTGTACTAGAACTGATTTTAGGACAGAAGTAACCTAAGAAAGTTTATGGTTGAAGAGGGATAGATTGATGATAGAAGAGATCATTGAAGAACAAAATCTGGGGAAAACTGAGAGAATGGACCCAAGACAAAACAATGAAGGGTAAAGATACAGGAAGAGTCAGAGGTGAAAAAAAAGAAATGGGGGGAAATTGCTTGGATTTAACCATCTTCTCAATGAATTTAGAGCTAAGGTCATGACTGCACAGGAGCAGGTAGAAGTGAGGAGGGTTCTGGAAACCCTGGATTATCTGCTGTGGGCATGTGAAAAGGAGAGAATTCTTTTTTTCTAATTTTTAATTTTTATTGAAGTGTAGTTGATTTACAGTGTTGTATTAGTTTCAGGTATAGAGCAAAGTGATTCAGTTACACACATATATATATTTTTTCAGATTCTTTTTCCACTATAGGTTATTAAAAAATATTGAATATAGTTCCCTGTGCTATACAACAGGTCCTTGTTGTTTATATATTTTATATATGGTATATATTTTATATTAACAATGTGTATCTGTTAACCCCATACTTCTAATTTATCCCTCCCAAGGAGAGAATTCTTAATGACAATTCTCTTTAACCATTTAAAGGGACAAAGATGAAAATAGGTAGGAAATTTGAATGTAATCTGAGTTACTAATATAGTGTTTTATTTGACTAAGGGACCTTGATAGCTCTCATGTTTTTAATCAAGTCTTTGTGACAAGATAATCGGATGTGGTGAAAATCCAGAGTGGTTAGTACATTGCATAATGCCATGAGGAAAGCTCTAAAATGTTTCCAGCAATACTCTGGTATAATCCCTTCAATCTTTCCTGGCAAAGCGAAGAGTACAAAACTGACATACACACGCTCACACACACACACACACACACACACACACACACACTGAATGATTACTGCTTTAAGTGAATGGTGTAGGAAAGGGAAGAGATAGTAATGATGGAAGGTACAGTTTTTGTTTCTGATAGACTTAGGGTCCTCTTGGACAGGCAGAGTCAGCCCTCACTGGGAAATAACTTGAGCATTCAGAGTAAGCAATATTGCAACCATGGTACCAAAGAAAACCAAATGCCTAAGAGCTGAGCATTTGTACATAATGTAGCTACCATGGGCTGGCTGTAATCACAGAGCCTTCCCAGAGTTTGGACATGAACAAAGAAGTATTTAAGTTTCCACAATTAAGTGTTAATGTTCCTTTCAGCTAGAACAAATAATTTAATTTTTTTTCAATTCTATGAAGAAATATAGATAGGAAAGTCTGAAATCCGACACCTGAGAAGTTATTTGAGGTTAATTTATTATAGATGAAACTTTTATTTTTTCAGTAAAAATTCACTTTATTATATTTACCTCAAAGAATCAGGCATTGGTGTATTTCTTAAAATTATAGGTCCTTTTACTGTGCATTGTTAACTGGCCTATACCTCGGTAATTACTGTAGATTTTCTTTCTCTATTTAATTAGGTGATTTGCTTTGTACTTTATGTAATAACAGTATTTGTCTTCTCCTTTGTTTGAGGCAAAATTGTAATCATTCGTTCTACTACCTGAGGCTGCTAAATGAATATTTACTAAAATAAAAGAATAAGCCACTGAGAAGGGTATAATTGTATCTGAAGCAGAAAATTTTCATTTCACATCCATCATCTTAACTTCATTGTGGCTGCTGAACTCAAAATGAAAAGGTACGAAAGCCCCAGGGGAATAGAGAACAGTAATATCATTACATTTTTACAGAAAATAAGTTTCTAAGAATTCAGTGCAAACAGCATCCCCCTACTTCCACATAGTCTGCACCTCCCTGCTTGGTCACAGTCAAGATCAGAAAGTAGGGAAGAATGATCATGACTTAAACAAACAAAAAAGTGGAGTGGGAACAGGGAGAGAGAAGACTGTAGTAACAGGTCTCAACGAGGTATATCCCATTGAAAGTAAAACCGCAACTAACAAAATTCTTAAAGATAGTTAAATTCTGATTAACTTCTTACCAGGTGAGATGGTGAATTTTTTGTGTAAAATTGGCTGGACCATGGTACGCAGCTTTTCTATTCTGGATATTTCTGTGAAGGTTTTTGTTTCGTTTTTTTTGTTTTTGTTTTTGTTTGTTTTTTGGGGGGGTGAGATTAACATTAAAATTGGTGTATGTTGAGTGAAGCAGATTACCCTCCACAATGTGAGAGGGCCTCATGAAATCAGTTGAAGGTCTTAACAGAACAGACTGACCTCCCCTGAGCAAGAAGGAATTCTGCCAGCAGACAGCCTTTGGACTCAGATTGCAACTCCTCCCTGGGTGTTCTGCCTGCCAACCTACCCTGCAAATTTTGGACCTACCAAGACTCCACAATTGAGTGATACGATTCCTTAAAATAAATTCTACACACACACACACACACACACACACACACACACACACATATATATACCCACACACATACACATATTCTTTTAGTTCTGTTTTTTGAAGAACCCTAATATATCTGATTAAATATTGTTATTTTAATCAAAAAATATTTCCATCTGAACTGCTTTGAGTAACAGAGCAAGCATGATATATGGGCAGAGACTTGGAATCTGAAAATCTGATTATAATCTATATTATATGGACCAGAGTCACTGCACTTCTCTCTGGAGCCTCAGTTTGCTCTTCTGTAAGATGATGGGTTATGCAGGGACTGAGGTTCCTTGCCAATGTGGTATCGAATATGTCACACATTTATTTGTTAACCACTCCCAGATAGATTATTTTTAGTGATAAATGACTTTCCTTTTAATGTGCAATAGTAAATTATTGCCCCTCCGGTCAGAGTCAACTATAAGCTTTGTTACCATTCATTACAGTGTGTGGGGAAAAAATGGATACTACTCAGGCCTTATCTCACTGGGTCTCTTTGTAACGTTGCAAACTACCATCACTCCTTCTTTGTTTAAAGCCTCTTCTTCTCCCTTGGTTTCAACAATATATTTACTTCTGTTTCTGCTCCAGGCAGAGACAATAACTGGAAAAATACAATAAATATGGCAAAAGTTTGAATTTCCCAATAAGAAAGAAATACAGACAAAGCGGTAAAATCTCACTGGGGCAAAAAAACAGGAACTGAAAATTGTCAAATAAGGAGATTCAGTGGCTGGTAAATATTGAAAAATAATTTCAACTCATAATTAAACAATCACCAATTATAATAATGTGATGGAGTTTTCATCCATAAAATTAGCAAAGGTTTCTCTATTTTAATTCTATACCTGACTCGAGGGTGTAGTGAGCCTGATGGGGGTGGTATAAATTGGTAGAGAACTTTTAGATGGAAATTTGTCAATGTGCATCAAGAGACTTAAAATAGTCAAGCCCACAAATTTATATCTAGGGACCTTCCTTATGCATTATACATAAACCAGGGGTGTGGGGGGAGTTTATGTAAAGAGGTACTTATTACAGCATTATGTAAAATAACAGAAAAGGAAAGAATAGTCAATAATAAAGAATGGATAATTAAATTATACTTAAAAAAGAATAAGCAGCCATTGAAAATTATGCTTATTTAGAAAACATCAGAAAACATTTACATCATAATGTTAAATGAAAACTAAAACAGGATACAAAGTTATACTTAGAATAAATTTCCCTAGAAGACATTTGCTCCATTGCTTATAAGGCCACAGAGGCCACAGATATGGTGACAATTCCATGGCTCTTTCCTCATCCAGAAAAGGTGAATTCAAAGGAGATGTCCCAAGGAAGGCTGGTCAGGGGAGGGTGAATTTTTGATGGTGTTGTTGATTCACTGGTGAGCCAACCATTGTACCACGTGGGCTAAGCTTTCAGTCCTGCTTGCAAAGCCCAGCCCTCCCATTTCTCTCCAGTCTTTGGTTTTCCCCTCAAACATTTTTAGTTTCAGCTGTCTCATCTATGAAAGGGAAATATTAATATTAATTAATACATTATCAAATATTACCCACATAAGTATTAGAATTAAATAAATAAATTATGTAAATCACATCATAGTGCCTGGCACACTGTAAGTGCTTAATAATTGCTGGTTAATTTTATGCTAGGAAGCTTTGCCTGATGAAATAAAACATATGTTCCAACATGTTCCATTAATTCATTGACTCAGTTAATACTTAATGGCATTAATACTCAATGTGGAAAACTACTTTTTTTTTACATATACATGTATTTATTCTTTTTCAAATTCTTTTACCATTTAGGTTGTTACATAATATTGAGCAGAGTTCCCTGTGCTATACAGTAGGTCCTTGTATGTTATCCATTTTAAATATGGCAGTGTGTACATGTCAATCCCAAACTCCCTAACTATCCTTTCCCTTCACCCTTCCCCCCAGTAACCATAAATTACTGTGAGTCTGTTTCTGTTTTGTGAATTAGTTCATTTGTATCGGTTTTTTTTTTAGGTTCCCCATGTAAGTGATATCATACGATATTCCACTTTCTCTGTCTGACTTACTTCACTCAGTATGAAAATCTCTAGGTCCATCCATTAATACTCATTCTGGAAACCTAACGACTTCTTGACATAGTCCGATGTGTTCCGTTTCTGGTAAATTGGCTGTAGTAATGAACACTACCTCATGGGACTGTGGAGCTGGTAGGAAACTGAATGAGATAATGCATTGCATGTACTTACCAGAGTGCTTGGCACATAGTAAAAAAAATCAATGAAATGTTAGCTTTAAAAAATAAAGAGCATAGGGGCTTCCCTGGTGGCGCAGTGATTGAGAGTCCGCCTGCCGATGCAGGGGACATGGGTTCGTGCCCCGGTCTGGGAAGATCCCACATGCCGCGGAGCGGCTGGGCCCGTGGGCCCGTGGGCCATGGCCGCTGAGCCTGCGCGTCCGGAGCCTGTGCTCCGCAACGCGAGAGGCCACAATAGCGGGAGGCCACAACAGGGAGAGGCCCGCGTACCGCAAAAAATAAATAAATAAAAAACAAAGAGCATAGGGCTTCCCTGGTGGCGCAGTGGTTGAGAGTCCGCCTGCCGATGCAGGGGACACGGGTTCGTGCCCCGGTCCAGGAGGATCCCACATGCCGCGGAGCAGCAGGACCCGTGAGCCATGGCCACTGAGCCTGCGCGTCCGGAGCCTGTGCTCCGCAACGGGAGAGGTCACAACAGTGAGAGGCCCGCGTACCGCAAAATAAAAAAATAAAATAAATAAATAAAGAGCATAATCTTCATCTATAATTTGTTAAACAAAAGCTTTCTTCATCTACATTGACCAACTAAATTTATATTGATTGATTACTATGAGCCAGAAATTGTGTCAGTGCAACAGAGATTCACACATTCACAACTACAAGAACCGACAAAGCAGAAGTCTGT
The DNA here is from genome assembly GCF_039906515.1 of Pseudorca crassidens. NCBI lineage: Eukaryota > Metazoa > Chordata > Mammalia > Artiodactyla > Delphinidae > Pseudorca > Pseudorca crassidens. Next base: position 16,309,530 of record NC_090309.1, on the reverse strand, counting down.
GCCAAGTGCTAAGGGAAATAGCTCTCTTTGTGCCTCAAGGAATTTTTTTCTCTAAATATATTGTGCTTCGGTTTTCTCTCCACAGTTGCTCCAAAAGGGGCATAATTTCTATCTAAGGGGCTAGAAATAGAGAGTTTGGCAGAATAATGACAACAACTGAGGGAGTTTAAAAAGGATAAATGTGACTTGGGTAATTGGATAGTGATTTTTTTTTTCAAATATGGGAGAAAAGAGTAACTAAGAACAGCAGAGTTTTCTAATTTGTATTTCACTTAAAATGCCTCTGTGTATTTCCTGAAACGTTAATGACAAAATTAGCTCCGGGGGGTGTGAAAAAGAAACTATCCAAGGCTTGAACAGGAAGGCGCCATAAATGAAATAGTCCCCAGAGTGTGTTCCAGATTGGAGCAGAGACAGGGGATCTGGAAGCAAGAGTAAAATGTAAAGGATTATAACTGCAAACAGTGGTGTTTAGGAAATATTATCAACCATGTGGTGGAATGGAAAAGCTCAATGGGAAGATGTAAGAAGTGGGAATAAACAATAGCATGCTGCTACTACTAACCCCGTGATAACACTTTGAGCTCAAGTATCTCACTTTCCCCGTGTGCCCATACAAAATATATACACAGAGAGCTCTTTAGGAAGGGAAGGATCATGAACCTCAATCGATCTACAAACATCTTTAGGACAGAGGAAAAGGAAATGGTCTGTGGTTTTAAAAATAATTAGCAACATTTACAGTTTTCAAGGTATCTTCACCAACATTATTACATTGATAGTCACCAAGCCAAGCGTGTTAGAAAGAGGAAACATTAGTTCCATTTAAAGTAGGAAACAGGGACTTCCCTGGTGGTGCAGTGGCTAAGAATCCACTTGCCAATGCAGGGGACACAGGTTCAACTCCTGGTCCGTGAAGACTCCACATGCCGCGGAGCAACAAAGCCGATGTGCCACAACTACTGAGCCTGCGCTTTGGAGCCCATAAGCCACAACTACTGAGCCCATGAGCCACAACTACTGAAGCCCATGTGCCTAGAGCCTGTGCTCCATAACAAGAGAAGCCATCACAATGAGAAGCCCAGGCACCACAACAAAGAGTAACCCCCACTCTCTGCAACTAGAGAAAGCCTGCGCACAGCAACAAAGACCCAACACAGCCAAAAATAAATAAATAAATATATTTAAAAAATAGGAAATGGAAGCACAAGGTGGGCAGAAAACAGAGCTGAAACACAGAACTTAGTCTTTGGGGTACAAAGCCCAGGCTTCCCTTTCCTACTGCTATAAAAGGAGAGACTTGGGGCAAAAACACTGCTTTTTGTGATGGTTAATGCCAATGTAGTGTTACAGAACAGTTTTGTGTTCTTTCTGATTAGTTGTGTTGGCACAGTTATTCACTTATATTAGTATTCTCACTTTTGTATTCTTATTTGACAGAAAGCCATATGCTTACCTGTTGTTGACCACAAGATATTTCCACCAAAATGTAGACAATTACAGCAGTTTTGTTATTTTTTTCTCCAAGAATTTCCCTAGGTTGTCAATTTCTGGCTCCCTTAGTTCCATTCCCCCAGTGCTTCTTGAACTTGGATCTACCATAGGGATCACTGGTGATCTTGTTAAATCGTAGATTGTTGTGTTAGTTTATGACTTTTCTCCAACTATTGGAGCCATATAAAATAAAAGTAAATAACACTAAACACTAAATATGTTTAAATAAAATGAAACAAGTTTATATTGTTAGAATATGATCTTAGCAAAATCCTTCTACCAAATCACTGATTTCTGGCCATGTGAATCTTCAAGAGAATACTCATCTGGAGACTGAAACCTTTGCCAGAGCCATGTTACATTTATTCCTCCCTAGGGGATCTTAGAATTGCCCTGCTTTCCACCCCTCAAGACTTCCCATGGCCTAAGCTCACTTTTCTGTGTGTCTTCCAGTGTTTTCTTAAATGTGCAAAGGAGTCGCCTGAGAATCTTGTTTAAAGGCAGATCCTGACTCAGTAGTTCTGGAGTAGGAACCTGGGATTCTGCATTTCTAACTCATTCCCAGGCGATGCTGCTGCTGCTCTAGGGACCATACCTTTAGTAGCAAGGATTTAAAGTATTCAGGTTTACTCTCTGCACATACTTTCTTTCCCTTGGACACTTCAATTGTTCATGGCAGCACATTTTCTTTTTAGAACTATCTATAGAGTGAACATTTATATCATTGTGTTAGTGCCATTATGCACAAATTAGCTTTTCTTTTTTCCTTTTCTATCTTTTGGTTTTCTCTATTGTTAAACAGCTTTATTGAGACACAATTCACATACCATTTAAAGCAGACAATTTATTCGTTTTTAGTATATTTACAGGTACATGCAAATATCACCACAGTCAGTTTTAGAACATTTTTATCACCACAAAAGGAAACCACAGATGCTTAACATCATGAGCCATTAGGGAAATCAAATCAAAACAACAATGATATACCAATTTTCACCCATTGTGATGGATATCGTTTTGAAAAATGGAAAATAATAGCGGGTATTGGCAAGGTTGTGAAGAAATTGAACATTTGTGTTACTGGTGGGAATGTAAAATAGTGAAGCCACTGTGGAAAACAGTTTGGTAATTTCGTAAAGGTTAAACACAGAATTACCATATGACACTCTTCTATCAGTAATTGCCAGGTCCAGCTGGCAGAAAATCAGTAAGGATATAGTTGAACTCAACAGCACCATCAATCAAGAAAGTCTCACTGACATCTACAGAATGCTTCATCCAACTAAAGCAAAATATACATTCTTTGCAAGCTCACATGGAACATTCACTAACACAGATCACATTCTGCACCATAAAACACATTTTATCAAACTAAAAAGAATAGAAATTTTACAAAGTGTGTTCTCAGACCTCACCGGAATTAAAATAGAAGTCGATAACAGAAAGAAAGATAACTGGAAAACCCCGAAATACTTGAAGACTAAACAACACATTTCTAAATAACACATGGGTTAAAGAAGTCTCAAGAGAAATTTTAAAAAATTTCAAGCTAAAGGAAAATGAAAATATAATTAATCAAAATTTGTGAGATGCAGTGAAAATAGGGCTTGAGGGAAATTTATAGTATTTTATAGGATTTTTCTAGAATAAGAATAGAAGATATATATAAAGTCAATAATCTAAGCTTCCGGGCTTCCCTGGTGGCGCAGTGGTTGAGAGTCCGCCTGTCGATGCAGGGGACAGGGGTTCGTGCCCCAGTCCGGGAAGATCCCACATGCCGTGGAGCGGCTGGGCCCATGAGCCATGCCCGCTGAGCCTGCGTGTCGGAGCCTGTGCTCTGCAACGGGAGAGGCCACAACAGCGAGAGGCCCGCGTACCGTACAAAAAATTAATAATAATAATCTAAGCTTCCACCTTTGTGTTAAAAAAGAGGAAAATAAACCCAAAATAAGCAGAAGAAAAGAAATTTTAAAAATTAGAGCAGAAATCAGTGATATTGAAAACAAGAGATCAGTAGAGAAAAGTCAACAAAACCAGAAGCTAGTTCTTTGAAAAGATCAGTAACATTGATAAAACCCTAGCTAAGCTAACTAAGAAAAAAGGAGAAAAGACACAAATTATTAACATCAGAAATGAAAGAGGGGAAATCACTACTGAATTCATGGACGTTAGAAGGATAATAAAGGAATATTATGAAGAACTCTATGCCCGTGAATTTGATAACAGGTGAAATAGACCAATTCCTTGAGATATAATCTATAAAATTCACACAGGGAAAATAATAATCTGACTAGGACTGTATCTCTTAAAGAAATTTAATCAATAATAACCTTCCAGAACAGAAAGCACCAGGTCCAGATGGACTCACTGACGAATTCTTAACAAACATTTAAGGAAGAAATAATATCAAGTCTCAGCCATCTCTTCCAGAATAGAAACACTACTTGGCTCATTTAATGAGTCCAGGATTACCCTAATATTCAAAACAGACAAAGATATTACAAGAAAGTAAAGCTACAGGCCAATACCGCTCATAAACCTAGATGCAAAAATTCTCAACAAAATATTAGCAAATTGACTCCAACAATGTATAAAAGTGTTATACACCAAAATGACCAAGTGGAATTTATTCCATATATACAAGGCTGGTTCAACCTTCAAATATTAACTATGCACGTCTGGAGCCTGTGCTCCGCAACGAGAGAGGCCACAACAGTGAGAGGCCCACGTACCGCAAAAAAATAAAAATAAAAATAACTAATATCAGTCAACATATCAACACACTAAAGGAGAAACATGTGATCATATCAATAGATGTAGAAAAAGCATTTGAAAAAAATCCAACACCCATCCATGATAAAAACTGTTAGCAAACTAGGAATAGAAAGGTAATTCCTCAATTTGATAACATCTACAAAAACCCTATAGATGACATCAACCTTAATGGTGAGAAACTATATACCTTCTCACTAAGATCAGGAAGAAGAAAAGAATGTTCATCCTCCCCACTCTATTCAACATTGTACCAGGAATCAGAGCTAATCATGGGTGAGGCTGGTCCTGGGACTAGTGCCAGTGCACTGATGGGCAGGGACATGTCCTGGCCTCTCTAGTGGATGGGGCTGGCTCCTGGGGTTGCTGGGGACTCGGGGGTCCTAAGACAGCCAGCCTGCTGGTGGGTGGGATATCTCTACCCAGCTAGTTGTTTATCCTGAGGCATCCGAGTACTGGTGCTGACAGGCTGGTGGGTGGGGCTGGGTCTCAGTGCTAATAAGCTAGAGGGAAGATTGCAAAATGGCACTTGCCAGCACCAATGTCTTCATGGTGGAATGAGCTCCCCCAAAATGCTGCCACCAGCATCTGTTTCCCCAAGATGAGCTCCAGTTGCCTCCTGCCTTTCTGGGAGGCTCTCCAAGATCAGCAGGTGCATCTCACCCAGGCCCCTTTCAAATTACTGCTTCTGCCCTGGGTCTTAGAGTGTGTGAGATTTTTTTGTGCACCCTCTAAGAGTGAAGCCTATTTCTTACAGCCCTCTGGCTCCCCTGAAAGTAAGTCACACTGGCCTTCAAAGCCAAACCTTCTGGAGGCTTATCTTCCTGGTGCAGGATTCCCAGGCTGGGGAGCCCAATAAGGGGCTTGGGCCCCTCGCTCCTTGGGGAGAAGCTCTGCAATTGTAATTATCCTTCCATTTTTGGTCACCTGCCTGGGGGTATGGGTCTTGACTATACCCTGTACTATCTCCTACCCATCTTGTGGTTCCTCCTTAACATCTTTAGTTGTAGAAAATCATTTCTGCCAGTGTTCAGGTATTCCTCATCAATAGTTTCTGTGTAATCATTGTAATTTTGTTGTGTCCATAGAAGGATGTATGCTCAGATCTTTCTACTTTACCATCTTGGCCACACCCCTCATTGTGGTTTTGTCTTTGATGAAGTCCAGCTTGTCAATTATTTTTTTTGTTTCTTGTGTCATATCCAAGAATCCTTTTTCAAATCCAACTTCATGCAAATTCAACCTTTATTTTTCCTTAAGAGTTTTATGGTTTCACTTCTTATATTTAGCTTTTGGTTAGTTTTAAGATAATTTTTGTATATGGCTTGAGGTAAGAATCCAAATTCACTCTTTTTGCATATGGCTATCCAGTTGTCCCAAAATCATTTGTTGAAAAGACCATTATTTCTCCATAGATGGTCTTGGCACCCTTATCAAAAATCAGTTGACCATAACTAAGTGGGTCTATTTCTGGATTCTCAGTTCCGCTCCATTTATCTATATGTGTTTCCATATGCCAGCACCACACTGTCTTGATTACTGTTGCCTTGCGATAGATTTTGAATTGGGAAATGTCAGCTCTCCTACTGTGATCTTCATTTAAATATTCCTTGCAATTCCATGTGAATTTTAGAATCAGGTTTTCATTTTCTACGAAAAGTCAGTTGAGATTCTGCTAAGGATTCCACTGAATCCACAAATCAGCCTGAAGAGTATTGCCATATTAACATGTTAAATCTTGCAGAATATGAACATAGGATCTTTTCCCATTTTAAGTTTTTTTAAATTCCTTTCAATATTTTTTAATAGTTTTCAGGGTATGAGTTTTGTACTTCTTTTTCTAACTCTATCCCTAAGTATTTTATTCCTTTTGATGTTATTGAAAATGGAATTGTTTCCTCAATTTATCTTTCTTTGATAGTTTATTATTGTATAAAAATATAACAAATTTTGGGCTTCGCTGGTGGCGCAGTGGTTGAGAGTTCGCCTGTCAATGCAGGGCCCAGTCTGGGAAGATCCCACATGCCGTGGAGCGGCAAGGCCCGTGAGCCATGGTCGCTGAGCCTGTGTGTCTGGAGCCTGTGCTCCGCAACGGGAGAGGCCACAACAGTGAGAGGCCTGCATACCAAGAAAAAAAAAAAAGTAACAAATGTTGTATATTGGCTTTGTATCCTGCAACTTTATTGAATTTGTTTATTAGTACTAACAGGTTTGGTGGATCTCTAGGGTTTTCTATATATAATATCACATCATCTGCAAATAGATACAGTTTTACTCTTCCTTCTGATTTGGAGGCCCTTTATTTCTTTTTCTTGCCTAATTGATCTGGTTAGGATTTCCAGTACTATACTGAATTAAAATGGTAATAGTGGGCATTCTTGTCTTGCACCAGATCTTAAAGAAAAGTTTTCATCTTTTCACCGTTGAGCGTGATGTTAGCTGTGGGCTTGTTATATATGGCCTTTATTAGGTTGAGGTATGTTCCCTCTATACTTATTTTGTTAAGAGTTTTTAATCACAAATGGATGTTAAATTTTGTTAAATGCTTTTTCTGCATCTATTTAGATGATCTTATGTTTTTTATCCTTCAATTTGTTAATACAGTATATCACATTGATTGATTTGTTAATGTTGAACCATCCTTGCATCCCTGAAATAAATTTCACTTGGTCATGGTTGTATGCTCTTTTTAATGTCCTGTTGAATTTGGTTGCTAAAATTTTGTTGAGGAATTTTACATCTATTTTCATCAGGGATATTGGCCTGTAATTTTTGTTTCTTGTATCTTTGTCTGCTTTTGATACTGGAGTAATGCTCAACTTGTAAAATAAGCTTAAGAGGGTTTCCTCCTCTTCTAATTTTTCAGAGTTTTATAAGGATTGGTATTAAGTCTTTTCTAAATATTTGCTTAAATTAATCCATGCACTTGTCTTTGTTGGGAATTTTTTTTTTCTTTGCTGAGTCAATCATCTCCCTATTGGTCTATTCGAATTTTTTTTTTTTTATTTCTTCATGATTCAGTATTGGTAGGTTGTATGTTTCTAAGATTTATCCATTTCTTCTAGGTTGTTCAATTTTTTGGTGTATATTGTTTATAGTAGTCTCTTGTGATTCTTTGCACCTGTGTAGTGTCAGTTGTACTGTCTCCTCTTTCACCTATAATTTAGATATTTGAGTTCTCTCTTTTTTTTTTCTTGGTTAGACTAGCTAAAAGTTTGTCTATTTTGTTTAGCTTTTCAAAAACAGCTCTATCCCTAATGAAGGTGTCTTAGACTAGCTAAAAGTTTGTCTATTTTGTTTAGCTTTTCAAAAACAGCTCTATCCCTAATGAAGGTGTCTTAAAAGTTGGCACACTTGATGTGGAGTCCAAACTTTTTACTTTAAGGAGAATCTGGGAGTTGGGAATTCCCTTCTGATCGCATAGTGCTATGCCAGGGGTGGGGGTTATGGCTATACTGTGTCTCAGCCTTTTTTACTTGTTTTGACATGGGCCTGATGTGTAACAGTCACTCAGCTAGTTTCTGGATTTCTTTCAGAGGAAATTGCTCCATGTGTAGTTGTACATTAGGTGTGTTCATTGAGGAAGGCAGTTCAGGAACCTCCTATGTTGCCCTATTGGACTGGAACTTGACATCATTATAGTTAGACTATGTTTCTGTTTTTTTTTTTAATCCAGTCTGATATTCTCTGCCTTTAGATTGAACTACTTTAACCATCTACATTTAATGTTTGTATTGATATACAGACAATCCTTATTTTTCAGACATACCATATATGTGAATTAATGTACTCATTAAAATTTATTTGTAACCTTAAACCAATACTTGCAGTGTTTTGGGAGCCACCTGCAGACAAGCATAGAGCAGTGAAAAGTTTGAGTCTCTTGGCATGCACATTTCAAGCTGAGGTCAAACAAGGTAACACACTGCCTTGTTTCAGCTTAATACTGTAAACAAGTGTTCTTTTCATGGTCTGTTTAGTGTCATATTGTTTGCATTTTTCTGCTTTTCATTGGTGATTTCTCTATTTATAATGGCCCCCAAACGTAGTGCTGAAGTGCTATCTACCAACCCTAAGTGCAACAAGGCTGTGATATGCCTTATGGAAAAAATCTATGTCTTAGACAAGCTTTGTTCAGGCATGAGTTATAATGCTGTTGACCACAAGATCACTGTAAAGGAATCAACAATGCATATTCAGTCAGTCATCCTTAAACAGAAACACATGGAAAATGTGGTTCTGTATTGATTGTTTGATGAAATGCTGTGACCAGAGTTTCACAAGAACCTAACTCTATTTCTCCTAGAAGAGATGATTCAGTCATCACTAACTGAGTGTTTGTGGTGAGATTAGAGAGCATAACTACCACAAATATTGAGAATCAACTGTAGTTTGATTTATGTCTGCATTTACCTTTTGTGTTCTGTATGTCTTATGTCTTTTTTGAACCTTTTTCTCCTTTATTGCTTGTGTTTACATTAAGTGAATATTATCTAATGTAGCATGTTCATTTCTTTAATTACTTTTTCACTATATTTTGAGTTATTTTTATAGTGGTTGCTTTAGGGTTTACTATATACATCTTAACTGATCTGAATCAGCTCAGGAAATATATTCAGTAGGAAACCCATACCGCTCAACCACATTCATCTAGGACTTAGCCTTAGCTTGGGTAGGATGAGAAATGCTGATATCTTGCTCATCCCTACCTGTTTGTGTGCTGTGGTGAGTGGGAGCCCTGAGTTCTTGACTATAGCAGTCTGGAGTGGAATATTTGCCTTGATGAGCTGGGAGGAAGTGGTTCTGATTCAAGTACAACACACACACACCACCTTTTTACAGCTTTCTCACAGATGCTTTTGAGTAGATGTTTCTTTATTTGTTTTTTGCACTTATGACCATTTTAAATAGTTGGATTTTTATACTTTTTACTAGTTTCACTGGGAAGCAGGACAGTGGAGGTCCCCACACTGTCATGCTGGAAGTTGACCCTTTTATTCTATTTTAATGTATTGCTATTTATATGAATAATAATAATATAACAGTAATAATGTCTAATATTTATTGAGTGCCTATTATAGTATGCTTACTAGTCCAGCTCATTTATTCACATTATTTGTTATCATCAAAATAAGTCTACCTAATATTATATATGTGCACAGATATACATGTATAGGTATCTGCCTATAAGCACATATGTATATATATAATTATATTACATATTATTATTACCATGATACAATGTTAATAGAAATGTAAATTTTTTCAGTTTATTGAGAAATAATTGACCAGTAACAGTATATAGATTTTTAAAGAAGAAAAACAAAATAAAAATAAGGATGGACATACAAGGAAACAAATTCCTCCTCTTTCCTTATTTTTCCAGAAAAAGTCCTAACAGTTACTGTGTTCAATTACTAGAAAGATGGCCTTTTCCTTACATTATTAATCTGCATGAAATCCTTATGGAAGTGGCAGTTACAACTAAGCATTTAAAAATCCTGAAAATGCCAGCCAAAGTTGTGCTCAACATCCCATCTCTGCCATTAGGACTGTTTTACCAGCTGCTTATTGCAATCTTTCTTGACTTCTAAGTGAACGGCTAAGTTTTAATATCAGAAAACAATTGGGAATAATTCAAATGCAGCTCAATTTTTCTCCAGGGGCTGAACAATGGTATTCTCATCACAAATTCATAGGTGGATTCAGTGAGCACAAATATACACACTTTTTTTTTATGAAAAAGTGCTTATCTTTAAGCAATGGAGCCTCACAAATCTCAGCTTGGAGGAAACATTTCTCCTTAATATGTTATGTAATCAGAAGGAGGCACTCATCTGGCTTAGTCACTCCAAGCACTTTCCACCTGGGATCTACTGAACCCTGCAGGGTTTAAAGGGTATGTGATATTTTACAAGCATTGGTTGGCTCAGGGAGGGAGCTGGAGCAGTGGAGGCTGGGAATGGCAGCCTATTCCACCTCGGATATAGGGAAAGAAAAGACAGTAAGGCATGATTAGTCATAGGCTAAAATCAGATAAGAGAAACAAGTGTTCCTAGAGTTGTAGAGTTGAAGATATATTAAAGAGGCTTAGAGGAAAAAAGAGAGGAAGCCAGACCCTAATCAGTTTGAGATCTCTGGTTCTAGCCAAGCCAAAATGGTAAGCAGAGGAGGTGCAAGTCCTGACAGCCAACCCCAGGGGGGCCAGGGGGTGGCCAATGTTTGGTGTTAGCACTGGGAGATTGGAGACAATGGTCTGGAATAGAGATGGGCTGTATTTCAGCCCTGGTTTGTAGGTTCACTTATTTATTCAGTGAATAATTTTTGAGTACCTATTGAGTGCCCACACTTTTGTAAGCATGGGGAAATTAATGATGACTAACACAGGAAGCTCTTTCTTCTCACTGTAGCTTGGGGTTGTGGGGAGAAAGAAGAGAACAATAAAAACAAGGAAAAAACATATTATAGATGGTATTAAGTCCTCTTTTACAAAGAAACACAGAATAAAAGGATGAAGAATTAGGGTGGAGTTGTAATCAGAGGAATGACATAATCTGATTTGCACTATTGAAAGTCCAATCTTACTGCCATGTAGAGAATGGCTTCTAAAGTTGCCAAAGGACACCAATTAAGAATTTATTGCAAACACTAGGTAAGAAGCCGTGCTGACTTGAGTTTTAGTGTGTACTTATAGTTTGTCACATGTTGGTATAGTGTGTATTGTGCAGGTATAGCTGTGGAAATGGAAGGCAGAAGTCATTTAGGGATAAAAACCACAAGGCTTAGTTGTCTGATTGAATGTGGAGATAAAGGAAAGAGAGGGAACAAGGAGAGTGCTCCGGTTTTTGAAATCATCAGTGGGGAAGATAGTGATATGATTAACAGGGATAGAAATTACCAGTTCAATTTATTTTTAGGTCAGTGGTACCTTCTCAAAGTGGTAGTATTCCTCAACTAGCAATGTTACAGATTTAAGAACAATTAAAACATCTCAATCAAATCCTTTTATTTGGGCTTCCCTGGTGGCTCAGTGGTTGAGAGTCCACCTGCCGACGCAGGGGACACGGATTCCTGTCCCGGTCCGGGAAGATCCCACATGCTGCAGAGCGGCTGGGCCTGTGAGCCGTGGCTGCCGAGCCTGCGAGTCCGGAGCCTGTGCTCCGCAATGGGAGAGGCCACAACAGTGAGAGGCCCGCATACCACACACACACACACAAAAATTCCTTTTATTTTATCCCCCAAGAACTAGCAAATAATATTGGTAGACAACTTCAGGAGGTGAACATGGCATCTGCAAATGTATATCTTAGCCTGGGCTCTCTAGGAAACAGAACCTGAGTCAGAGTTGTCACCAGAAGACAAAGACACCAACTCCACAGTCCTATTTGGCCAAGACAGCCCACAAGCCTAAGGAATCAGTCTGTGGAGTATGTAGAGGTAACACCAATGTTAAGGCTTCATGCCACTATCAATCTTGCCGTATTAAGATGATCATTATAACCTTGTTACATTATACTCTCCATTTCCCTTCCCCTGACTAATATAATTGCAAATGAAGCTACATTTTTATAGGATTGCTTTGGATTTCTTTTTGGTCAAGTAAGGCAAGTCTCAGCAGCTTAAGTTAGTTTAACTACCCTTCACAAGTTAGATGAGCACTTAATGAAAAAAAAATATGAAGATGTCTTTCCAATTACTGGAACATCCTTAATGATCTGGAGATTAGCTATAGATCAGAATCATAATCGAGGGAGAAAAAGGTGAGATTGCACTGGAATTCTCTCAAAATTAACTTGAGATTACTTTTTTAAGAAATGCAAGCTCAGGGTAAATCACTTAGAGTAGGGAAATAATCTTCAATTATTAGATAAGGAAAGACTAGGCAATTATGGATAAATGGCCTGAGGAGCAAATAGAGGGAACTCTAGACTACAGATGAGTCAGCAATACACAATTTCAAGTTGAAGTACAATGCTTAGAGAGTGAACTAACAGGAAAAATGTAGGAACCTGGAAAGTTAATAAGTTTAGAGTATCCAATCTGAACCCTGGGAAGTTGGAATAAAGTACTATTCTAGGAGAAAGGCAGGAAAGCTTTACCCAAATGATGGTGAAGTCAGGAGATCTAGTTCCAGCCTAGCTTTGTTACTAATAAGCTACAAAAACTTGGCAGTTCACTTAATTTCTTTAAGCTCTAGGTTGTTCATCTATAATATGAGTATGATTATAATTTTGATCTTATATTCGTTGCTCCCAGGAAAAGTGCTCTGAAGTAAGCAAAAAGGACTATAAAATATAATACACTCTTAATGGCCATTATAGGAAGTATTATTAAAGAAGAAAAATCAAAATATGCAGAACATTAGCAAATGTAACACAACCGGAAAGTAAGAACAGGCTGCTTAATTTGTGAGACCCAGTGAAAAGTGAGATTTGGGGGCCTTTGTTCAAAATATAGTAAGAATTTTAAGAAAACAACAGCAGAGCATCAGACCAAGCATGGGGAACATCAAGTCATGAGATCAGTGGAACTGCAGGGGTCGCATGTTCACAAAACTGGTGCTGAGGAGAGAGAAGAGATGTATGCTGTTCTGTATGTCCCAATGGGGTAGAACCTATACATTATTGTTCCAACATTTGTGTTACAGAATAAAGTGTAGTTCCTCCCCTGGTAGGCTATTTTGACTCTTAGTTGCATAGTAACCTTCAGAGTTGGGTCTTTGAAAGACATGGTAGTATCTAGTAAAGTTCTGGGAATCCTAATTCCAACTACTAGATGAGAAAAAATCTTTGGGTTCTTGTGGCAATTGTCTTAGATATTTGAAAGGCTATCATAAGGAAAAGAGACCAGATATTCTATTCTAAAGGGTATAACTATGAGCAAATGTACCAAAGACTATTTTATAAAGCTCAACATATAAATACACTTTCTAACAAAGAGAAATATCCAATAATGTGATATAACCAGGTCTTAGGCACTGGAAGTTTTTAATCAGAAGTAAAAGACCATTTGCCTGGGATGGTGTAGAAGAAACTGCTGCATTGATGGAGACTGGAATATCTGACCTCTAACTTTAGTATTCTGTGTTTCTAGCCTACCTTGGGAAGGAACCAGCACAGAGCTGAAGAATAAGAAAGAATGTGAACGTTTGGGGAGATAGAGAATCAAAGGAAAGGAAGTTCCACTGGTGTTTCCTACAGGAGTCAGGGGGCAGAAAACACATTTTAAAATCATATCTAAATTGGGGATAACCATGTGAACTTACTCAAAGCACTTCTCCCTCTGAATTAGAAATTTAGAACCAAACAATACCAGATCTAGAAGGAGCACCAAAAATCATCTAGTGGAGACTGTTAAAATGGAATCTTGATAGAAGTAAGAATGATGGTTATCTCTGGAAGAGACATAGACACGAAGGCATGGGAAAATTCTAGAGTGCTGGAAATGTTTTATATCTTTACCTGGATGGTGTTCATACAAGAGTATACATATGTAAAAAAACAAGATGTACACCTCATGTTAGTGTACTTTACTTCAATTTTTAAATGTTAGAAATTATCAGTATCTCTGAAATAAGGGTTAGAGTCTACATGTTTCTCCAGGTGATTCTTATGCACCCTAAAGTTTGAGAACCATGTCAATTTACAGAGTAGTAAAATAAAGCACAGGGAAGTTCTCTGATTTTCCCAAGGCCACTCTGCTAGTTAATGGAGCTCTAGAAGCCAGAATTTCTAGAAATTAAATTAAATAATCCTCATAAAAAACTTTGAGAGTAGGCATTCTCCCTGCCAACTCTAGTGACTGATCCAAGACCAAGAAGATAGAGACCAAGGAGGAGTGAAAAGAGACATTCATCTAAAATTCTAAGAGCCTAAAAAGTCAGTTTAAAGCAATTCAACCTTATTTTCTGGATAATTTGAAGTTATTGAAGGGTTTTAAAGAGAACAGGGAAAAGTGGATGAAAAGAGTACACTGGATTAGCTCTCCAAGAGTCCAGGGCAGCAGGAAGACCAGTTCTAAATTAGGACAAAAGCAGTATGAATAGAGAGAAAAGTGCAGCTTTGAGAGAAAGTTTAGTGGTAGAATCAGTAATACTTAGCAATAATAGCAATAGTTAGTAATATTTACTATGCATTTACTGAATGTCAGATGCATTCATTTTCTCATTTGACTCTATCAACAATTCAATGAAATCGGGACTGTTATTATCCCATTTTTTACATATGAGGAAACTAATGTAAAGCAAGAGGATAAATAGCACATCAGGGTCACAGATAGTAAGTGGCAAACCTTGATTTTGAACTCAGACCTGTTTGGCTCCAACTGCTATATTATAGTAAGGAGAAAGAAAAGAAGAAAGTCAAAGGTGCCACAGCCTGTGACACTGGATGACAGTTAACTTGTATTATCATTAGAAAACATAGGTCATATTGAGGAAAGGACACATTTGATGGCAAATAGAATGAGTTCAAATCTATTCATTTTGACTCTGAAGGTCATTAATTTCTAATATCCTCCTACATTAGTATGTGTTCCAATATTACTGAACGAAGGAGAAAGGGGCAAAACAGTGCTTTAGTAACGTTGATATTTTAAAACCAGCTTTCACAATGCTTTTGCAAATATCTAGGCTTATTAAAATGTGTCTAGCTACAAAATTCTGCTAGGATGTCTGCTACAAAGAAGTTATAAGTATTGTCACATATTTCCATTTCTTTCTTTCTTCCATACTTTCTTTTTCTTCACATTTCACACCTATGTTCACCTCAGAAAGACCTGCTAAACTACTTACATTTGGAGCATGGGCTTGAGAATGTGTTGGGTGCACATACCAAGTCAATGTACCAGACCAAGATTAAGAAGTTCTTACAGTGTTATGAGCTGAATTGCATGCCTCCAAAAATCCATATGTTGAACCCCTAACCCCCAGTACCTTAGAATGTAATTGTATTTGGAGATAGGGTCTTTTTATTTTATTTTATTTTTTGAGATAGGGTTTTTAAAGTGTTAAAATGAGGACATTAGGGTGGATCTTAATCCAATATGACTGGAGTCCTTATAATAAGAAGAAATTAGGACACAGATAGACACAGAGAGAAGACCATGTGAAAACACAGGGAAAAGATGGCCATCTGCAAGCCAAACAGAGAGGTACCAGAAAAGGCCAATCCTGCTGACACCTTGATCTCAGACTTCTGGCCTCCAGAGCCATAAGAAAATTAATTTATGTTGTTTAATCAACCCAGTCTATAGTACTTTATCATGGCAGCTCTAGCAATTACAACTGGATAACATTGTAAGTGAATTGTGTGGCATTGCTGTGAACTGGCTGGTCTGTGTGAGCAGACCTTGACCAAATTATGTTCAGGCTCTTACCTGAATTAACCAACTACTCTTCTCACCATCACTGTATTCTCACTGTCTCCATCAAAGTGGCTGCTTGTATAGAATGAGCACAGTAATGAGTCTTGGAAGCACCATTCATACTCTGGTCTTGTGATGCTGCCTGCGATAGAGTTCTGCTGGTAAATGGCCTCAACTTACCTGTCCTCCATAGGAGAATGACAGGGGTACTCTATATCCCTCCATGCTGGCTTCCTTTGATCTCCTTTATGTAAATTATCAAGGTAGAAGAAAGCCTTAGTTGTTTTCACCTCATCATAAAAAAGCATAGTTGAACAATATAATATGTGGAACTGAGAAAATCAGTGGAAGCTTAGAAAGCACTTGATTCCATGACTTGGCCAAGAAAATATCAGAACAGTTCTGGATTTATCACATTATTGCCAGAAAACAAAAATGCTTTCCAAAATATCAAGAGCAATGCCAAAAGCACAAAGTTTAATGAGTTTAGCATTAATCAGAGTACAAGTAGAAAGATTTCTTCTACACACGTTCAGACTCTCAGACATTAATGAGGAAAATTCAGCATTCATGAATAAATAGATAATGATTTATAAGCCAGTCTTTTGAGAAAGAAAGAGTCATTTCCCCACCATAATATTCAAAAAATTGTAGAGGGATGAATCACTGTAGAAACAGCCAGGCTAATAATGTAAAAGCAGCAGATCAGATCTTTCCTTTAGTTTATACCAGCACTTCCAGTGAGATGTTTATTGCTGAAATCAGAAATGCTATATCACAGTATTCTCCTTTGGAAAGTAGTTGCTGTAAAAAGCATTTATCGTTCATTTGCTTGAAGTTTAATATATGATTTCATGTATATTTACAATATTCCATTAAAAATAGATAGGGAAGTAGTCATATTAAAAACAAAATGCACTTAAAATGCTCAGTTTAACTTTTTATTCAATGGTATATGTTTTTAATTTTAATTAAAATTTAGATATAAAAATGCACAAATCACAAGGGCACAGCTTGAGGAATGACTCACAATAAACCAATCTGTATAACCACCATCCAGGTCAAGAAATGTAATATATGCAGCATGCAAGAAGTACCTTGCAATATCAAAACTTCCCTATATTTCAAAAGTAGTTTTCTATGGCTAAAATTTCCAGTATAATGTTAAATAGCAATGGTTAAAGTGGGAATCCTTGTCTAGTTCCTGATCTCAGGTGGAAAGCTTTCAGACTTTCATCATTAAGTATGTTAGCTGTGGATATTTCACAAATGCCCAGTCATCCATTTGATTAGTGACTTTTTCCAATCTACTTTTGCAAAGACTGTATTCCTTCTCACGTGTAATCACTAAAAGTTCTGTTCTTTTAGCCTGTGTTCGGCTAGTGCCTTGGAAGGGATTCCCTTGAAAACTAGGAGTTTAAAAAAAAAAAAAACCTCTCCCAGTCTTTGCAGATTCTCTATCCTGAGACACTCTTTCGATACTACTTAGGCAGACCATTTACAACTCTCCCTTAGCCTTAATTTCCTGCTTGCACTGGGTCTAGAGAGCTGCCAAGATGATAGCTTAGGGTTTGCTCAGATCTTTTCTGAGCATACATCCAGTCCTGGGCATGTGTGTAGCTTTAAATTTTTCAAGTATTCATGGGAGCATTTAAATGTCTTAATTTCCAAAAGAAACTCTCTCCCCATGTATGACAAGCTTTAGGCTGTCTGTTGTATGTCTCAACTATAATCTTTTGTCCCAGGTGGCTGAAGGTTTTCCATTTGCCTTTAATGTTTTTGGGCAATGTCCAGTGCTTTTCTGCCCTGAGTGAGTTCCAAGTTAGGCAAAACAGAAATGAATCCTTTGTGCCAAATCCTTCAGGTAGCTTACAGACAGCTTAGAAAAAACAAACACAGTAATTTGCATCACTCTAAGCCATAGAAACCTCTTATTTAAGAATCTCTGTCAGTACCAGTACCTGAACCCTCTCGCTTAATATGATAGCAGTAGCCATTCATCACACAGGTAAAATATGACTTTATTTGACGTTAATGTTTTTATATTTAAAAGGCCCACTCCACTTTACATATCCATTTGTCTCCAATGATGTCCCCTAAACTATATTCTGTAAATGTACTTATTCTGTGCTCGTGTTCTTGTTCCTTTTCTCACAAGACAGCATAAGAATTCAGTGCATCTTATCCTTAATAAAATACAATCATTACCTTATTTTCATCTTATCCCATTCCACTTCTACAAGTCTTTATAGAAATGCTTATTTTCAAGACTAGTAAATAGAGATATCTCCTGAAAGAAAACAAAGTCTCCTTCTATGTAGCTCTTCCTTTAAGCATTTTTTTTTTTCACTGCAATCTGGAGAAATATATCCACAGAGCAAGATGAATCTACATTTCTCATCTTGGTCCCCCCACCTCACTTTGTGATTCTCTACTTTGGCACCTTTCCAAGGATCACACTGAGACCTTTTACCTGGTTTATGATGTGCTTATGGCTTTATTTTTTAATGAGCTTAGCCATAGGGGCCTCCCAGAAAATGAAGATTTCAGTGAGGGGATAAATTGCTCCCTGCTTTAAGGTTGAAGAGAAAACTTCCCTTCTGCCAGTTTTCGCCTCACTTCTCTTTACCTAATTTGATCAGCAAAAGTTTCTGTGCAAACACTATGTCCAAATCACCATAGGGGAGAGGCAGTATACATTCTTGGAATAATAACAAATTAATCTAATTACTGAAGTATTAATGCGTCCATAAGCACCCAAGGTTAGAGAACTGGTTTCAGTAACTCCTGTGACTAGAAATCAAGTGGCTACTAACTACATGAAATAGAAAAAATGTAGCATCAGTTTATTTTTGTTGCATCATGCACCTAAAGGAAATGGCACAGAATGGGATAGGTAAACTTAACAGGGTAGTTTGGTCCTCCTGAGATGAGTATATAAGTCAGCCCAAGAACCTAAAGAGAAATTTTGAGGGACTGGAGGTTCCATGTTCCTAGTGAGTTCTGGAGTCAAAGCTTATTGTTATTAAACTGATTTACTGTTGTCAATGAAAAAAGGTTGCCTACAATATCAGTAAACAAAGGATGTTACAGCCATCAAGCCATCACATTACAGCCACCCCCCAACAATGAGCCCTGAGGGAACTTAGGATGGAAACAGGGTGCCTGCCATCAAGCAGTCAGTCTCTGCAGCCACCCCTAATTATCCTCCCTGAGGAGACTCAGGATGAGAAAACACAGGATACTGACCTTAGATAGCTGAGGTGCATATCAAAGGAATGATTTCAGTGAGCCCAGACTCTTACATCTTCTCATAGGCTATATATTCCTTAACTTGAGATGTCTGGTTTTCTTTCTGATATGAGTATTGCTACTCCAGCTTTCTTTTGGTTTCCATTTGAGTGGAATATCTTCTTGCTTCCCCTCACTTTCAGTCTATATGTGTCCGTAGGTCTGAGGTGGGTCTCTCGTAGACAGCATATGTATGGGTCTTCTTTTTGTACTCATTCAGCAAGCCTATGTCTTTTGGTTGGAGCATTTAATCCATTCATATTTAAGGTAACTATTGATATGTATGTTCCTATTACCATTTTCTTAATAGTTTTGGGTTTGTTTTTGTAGGTCCTTTTCTTCTCTTGTGTTTCCTACTTAGAGAAATTCCTTTAGCATTTGTTGTAGAGCTGGTTTGATAGTGCTGAATTCTCTTAGCTTTTGCTTGTCTGTAAAGTGTTTGATTTCTCCATCAAATCTGAATGAAATCCTTGCTGCATAGAGTAACCTTGGTTGTGGATTCTTCCCTTTCATCACTTTAAATATATCGTGCCACTCCCTTCTGGCTTGTAGAGTTTCTGCTGAGAAATCAGCTGTTAACCTTATGGAAGTTCCCTTGTATGTTGTCATTTTTCCCTTGTTGCTTTTAATAATTTTCTTTGTCTTTAATTTTTGGCTATTTGATTACTATGTGTCTTGGCATGTTTTTCCTTGGGTTTATCCTGCCTAGGACTCTCTGCACTTCCTGGACTAGGGTGGCTATTTCCTTTCCCATGTTAGGGAATTCTAATATTTTCTCGAGTCCTTTCTCTCTCTCTTCTCCCTCTGAGACCCCTATAATGTGAATGTTGGTGCATTTAATGTTGTCCCAGAGGTCTCTTAGGCTGTCTTCATTTATTTTCATTCTTTTTTCTTTATTCTGTTCTGTGGCAGTGAATTCCACCATTCTGTCTTCCAGGTCACTTAACCATTCTTCTGCCTCAGTTATTCTGCTATTGATTTCTTCTAGTGTATTTTTCATTTCAGTTATTGTATTGTTCATCTCTGTTTGTTTGTTCTTTAATTTTCTACGTGTTTGTTCTTTAATTCTTTCAGATCTTTGTTAAACATTTCTTGCATCTTCTCGTTCTTTGCCTCCATTCTTTTTCTGAGGTCCTGGATCATCTTCACTATCATTATTCTGAATTATTTTTCTGGAAGGTTGTCTATCTCCACTTCATTTAGTTGTTTTTCTGGGGTTTTATCTTGTTCCTTCATCTGGTACATAGTCCTCTGCCTTTTCATTTTGTCTATCTTTCTGTGAATGTGGTTTTTGTGCCACAGGCTGCAGGACTGTAGTTCTTCTTGCTTCTTCTGTCTGTCCTCTGGTGGATGAGGCTATCTAAGAGGCTTGTGCAAGCTTCCTGATGGGAGGGGCTGGTGGTGGGTAGAGCTGGGCATTGCTCTGGTGGACAGAACTCAGTAAAACTAATCCGCTTCTCTGCTGATGGGTAGGACTGGGTTCCCTCCCTGTTGGTTGTTTGGCCTGAGGTGACCCAGCACTGGAGCCTACAGGTTCTTTGGTGGGGTTAATGGCAGACTCTGCAAGGGCCAAAACTTCTGCTGCCAGTGTTCCTTTCCCCACGGTGAGCCACAGCTGCCCCACACCTCTGCAGCAGACCTTCCAACAGCAGCAGGTAGGTCTGGTTCAGTCTCCTATGGGATCACTGCTCCTTCCTCCTGGGTCCTGATGCACACACTACTTGTGTGTGCCTTCCAAGAATGGAGTCTCTGTAAGTCCTGCAATCAAATTCCACTAGCCTTCAAAGTCTGATTCTCTGGGAATTCCTCCTCCAATTGCCAGGCCCCCAGGTTGGAAAGCCTGATGTGGGGCTCAGAACCTTCACTCCAGCAGGTAGACCTCTGTGGTGTAATTGTTCTCCAGTTTGTGAGTCACCCACCCAGCAGTTATGGGATTTGATTTATAGTGATTGCACCCCTCCTACCATCTCACTGCAGCTTCTCCTTTGTCTTTGGATGTGGGGTATCTGTTTTGGTGAGTTCCAGTGTCTTCCTGTTGATGAGTGTTCAGCAGTTAGTTGTGATTCTGGTGCTCTCACAAGAGGGAGTGAGCTCATGTTCTTCTACTCTGCCATCTTGAACCAATCTTTGGTTGAGATGTCTGGTTTTCTTTATATAACAGTAATCTTTTGATATTCTGACTGCCTGGTCTTTGTTACAAAAACTCCTATATAGGGATTCCCTGGTAGTCTTGTGGTTAGGACTCCATACTTCCATGGCAGGAGGCATGGGTTCAATCCCTGGTCAGGGAACTAAGATCCCACATGCCATGCAGCCAAGAAACAAATGAACAAACAAAAATCTCCTGTGTATCCTGTCTCCTCCTTTACCTCTTTGGAGCGTCTCTCAGAGCTATATGAAAGGCTGTGTCCTAGGTTTAAGTCCACAGTTTTGTTCACCAAATAAAACATAATTCTCAACTTTTAGATTGTGTATTATTTTTCAGTAAACACTGCTCATCTCTCTTTGATTATACCTATCCATGCAGGTGTGACCTAGAAGATTGGTTAGACAAAAGTGGAAATAACCTTGGTACAATTTCCACCCATTGGTTTAATTCCACTTGTGGAACCGCACATGAAAAGATATAATCCCTAGATCAAGTGTCAACCCCTAAAATGTTTAAAGTCAGGTTTGCATATCTCAGTCCCCTCTCTTTTACCTTTTGTCAAAATAAAATGATCTGGAGTCACAGGGGACAAAGACAGTCTGAATTCCTGGTTATAAGGTACCTCAAATCATAGATGTGAAGTACCAGCTTATATAGCATGCTTATATAGTGACCTAAGAAATGGACCTCAGAGTTTGCGTCTGGGAAAGGTGAATTGCCCCAAAGGTGGGCTCACTCTTAACCTGTGGGGAGAAGAGACACTGCTTTCCATTTACACCAGCAGCCTGAATGTCTTCTCACACCCTCCCTCTTCCCTGCCTTGGTGACCCTGTAATGGATGTGGTTTCTAATAGGTACAAGGCCTTAGGTAACTGTTATTTTAATTAACCTATAAACCTACCCACTTGTGAGAAAGAAGTAGTCAGGCTTTCAAATTTGTGGAGAGAAATGACCACAGGGCAAACCAGTTTAGTTTAAATAATTTAGAGATCCCAGTGAGAAGATTATCCTCCTAAATATTTAAGACCCTAAAGGAACGAGTCATTCCCAGTTGTTCAATGTTTTCTCTCTGGGAAAATTGCAACCAGGATAATTGCTGACTCATCTGAGGTTCTGTTTGAAGCCCTTTGATTCTCAGAATGTTGAGTCTGGGCACTGTCACAGGATTGGAAAGCAAGAGAGCCAGGATTCTTGCCTATACAGAGACAAATCTCTTGTCTGGAGATAACCGTGATTCCTGTGACATGTAGCATTCTAGTATGTAAAGTGTGTGTGGGTATCTAGCAGACCTTCTGAATGAGATCTGGAAAAATATCAAATGCAGCACAATTATTAATTGGTTCATTAAAATATATTCAGGGAAAGTTGTATTATGCCAAATGTAGTGAGATACAAAGAATTACAAGATATTGTCACTACTTTCAAAAGCATGCTATCAGGTCAATGAGCCAGATTGATAAATAACTTGAAATACAGGCTAATTAAGGTGATGTGTAGCCAGGACAAGTAAATCGGTATTTAAGTGGATCCTGAAGTGAGATTAAGAATTAGAACAGAAGACTCTCCATGGTAGGAAGTGTTAGGGCTAAGAACTGTCCCACAACCCTCCTCCTATCCAGGGTCCTGAAACCTGGAGTATAACCACAGAATAGCAGCCTAAGAAGAAAAAGTTAATACAGTTAAGCAAGTACCCTGTTCCCCTAAATGCAGGGTTTGGGGTCAAGTATGTCCAATACCAGTGCCAGGGTGGGCTTCCTACCTCTCAAATTAGAGACAAATTACTAATTAATTAGTAATTAGAGTAGAGACAAATCTACTCTCTCACCACCATTGAATCATGAAGTTCCTTTTGCCAGAGAAGGAAGTTACTTAAAAGACGTCAGTAGAGAGATTTGAATCTCAAAGCTGACATCCTTGCAATCATAATCTTAAAAAAGGAAAATCTTAAAAACCTAAAAACCTGATAACTCAACCTCATGAAAGAGAAAAGAGTAGAATCACTAAGGCAGAAATTAACACCACAGTGAGACAGGCACCCCTGAGACAGGTAGCTTGGTCCACCTAAGATGAGAGTGTATGCCAGCCTAAGAATAATTCATGGAAGAAACTTTGAGGGATTGGAGGCTCCATCATTTTTCTAGTGAGTTCTGAAGTTGAAGCTCAATGTCATTACAAGTTTTATTTGCTGCTCATATCCCTTTGATTGTACCTGTGGAGAGAATAAATAATGTAGTTTTTTTTTCATACATTCTTCATATAGTCCTTTGTAGGGAGAACTCAGAATGTAAGTAAAGTGACCTCCCAAAAGGAAATGGAAATAGGAGCCATTTGGCAAGGAAAATAAAGTCAGGGAAGACAGAAAAGAGAAAGACAGAGAAGGGAATAGTTGGATCCCGCTAACCATTCTAAGTTGAAACCTCAGGGAGAGGAGTGATGGTGGTGGTTCTAGAAACAAGCCAGCAGGTTAGCAGCCCCCAGAGTTGGCAGTCATTCCTCAATTTGTCTGGTGAAGACTGGAGAACGTTCTTGTTCTCTTGGACAGTGTCTGTGACTCATGGGCATGAGTCTGATGAGCATGACCTCATCTATTTGGTGGAAAGGAAACAAGTAATGGAAGAGACTACACAGAGAGAAAGTCATAGATATTGTCCCCGGAGTTCCCTTAGCTCCCTGAATTAGGGATCAGGAAGTTTCTGCTTGCACCCAGTCAGTGCTTGGACAGCTGAGCTGGGAACGGCAAGCCTGCTGGGGGACCTAGCATGAGCCAGGAGCAGAGTGGACCACATGGCTGAGACACAGAGATTGTAACGCCAGCAAGAGCTGAACGGAGGCAAGTCAGCTAATGGGGAAGGGACACCGGCCTTGAACATGCCAAGAGTACGGATTGCGTAAGTCACCAACTGGAGTTCAGCAGCTGCTAGCAGGACACTGAGATCACTTTTCCTAGGTCAGATTTCAGGTCAAAATTGTTTCAAGCAGATGATCAATCTCCAACAGAGTCACCTGGAAGGTTATTATAACACAGATTCCTGGGTTCCACTCTAGATCTATTTAATCAGAATCTTTAGAAATGGAGCCTAGGAGTCTGTTTAATGGTCACTCCTGGGTGATTTTCATGCACAGTAAATTTGAGATCGGCTTTCTCAATTTAGTTATTGTTAGGTCCAGTACTTTAAATATATTCTGATGCTCAACTGGGATTTGCTGGAGTGGAAAGGAGCTATAAGTGCATAACACATATGGTTAACGTAAGTTAAAATATAGGGTTTCACCTTATTAACTTCATTGGCCACAGATGGCAAGCTTAAAACTGTCTCTTCCAGGGAGTTCCTCAATTTTTCCTCTTTCCAGTTCATTGACCTCTTCCTTAAGGCTTTGGATGTATGAATCAGTTTTTCTTAATTGTTTGAATTATTGCCACTCTAAGCCTGTGCTGACTGCTTTCTGCTTATCCCTTCATTCATGATGAAATGGGAAAAGTAACACTTCCCGGGTATGGACTAAGAAAGTACCAGTAAATGAAGAATGTTGCAGCCATCAAGCCATCAGCCACTGCAGCTGCCCCCCCATGGTGCACCCTGAGGGAACTCAGGATGGGAAAGAAAAGGATACTGGCCCTAAATAATTTAGTTGCATATCAAAGGAATGATTTCAATGAGCCCAGACTCTTGCATCTTTCCATACAAAGAAAAGTGCTAAATTCATTAAATTGATGCCTGATTTTTTTTAATTAACAGTAATCCTTTGATGTTCAGACTACCTGATTTTTGTTGCAAAACTCCTATATATCTTTGCTCTTCCCCTCTCTCTTCAGAGCAGTCCCTCAGAGCTATCTGAGAGGCTGCCTCCCAGGCTTGAAGTCCTCAGAAAGTCCTCCAAACAAAACATAATTCTCAACTTTTGGGATATGCTTTTTTTTTTCAGTCGACATGGGTCTTAAGAGGAGGATGCTCGGTTTAGCTGTCTCCAGACTCAGAGCAAACTGGGTTGGAGTCAGTTTACTAGTTTTGTGACCCTATGCTAGTAAATTCTGAACCTCAGTTTCCTCATGTATGAAATGGAAGGAAAAAAATAACTTCTTTAGAGGATTACAATGAGACAGCTATGTTTACGTGCCTGACACCGTATTGGCTTAAGAAACTCTAGCTCCTATTTTTCTCATTTGTATGGATCCAGATCAAAATTACTGTCCTGGTAGTCATCCATAATAACAAGGCAAAGCGTCTGAAACCAAGCAGGACCCTATGGGGATCCTGGGTACAAATCCTTTCTGTGTCCCCCATTCCTTGTCTGTGGGAAATAGGCTTCATTCAGCCTCCTTGACCTTCCCTGAGTTCCAAAGAGCAGGTTCAAACAGTTACTAATTAGGGAAGGGAAGGGATGCAGAGACAAGGGAGGAGCAGTCAAGAAACAATTGTACAGCCTTGAAGCAGAGTCCTGGTTTCTTCTCAAGGAATATACATAACAATATCTTTGAGTTCTTCTGCAGAATCAAGGCCCCCACCTAGAAGGAGGATGGCAATTTCAGGCTGAGCACAATATTCCTGGAGCCCCACCCTGTTACTTCATCACCAACCAATCAGAAGAAAGTCACACACCCTGCAGCCCTCACCCCAAATTTTGCCTATAAAAACTTTTCCCCCCATACCACTGAGGAGTTCAAGATTTTTGAGCACAAGCCACCCATTCTCCTTTCTTGACCCTGTAATAAACTTTTCTCTGCTCCAAACTCCAACATTTTGGTTTATTTGACCTCACTGTGCATTGGGCACAGGAACTTTGTTCAATAACAAGTCCACTTGTCATTTTACAGGGGACATATTGAGTGCACAGAGCTCAGGCAGCCATCTCATCAGCAAACCCTCAGCTCCCCTCTTTTTATGCTTACATTTTTGGGAGAAGGCCATTCTCATAACCCTTATTCTCTAGTTAGCTCACCCTCCATTTATTCTAAGGGCCTCTTCCTCTATTATCAGTTGTCCTACTTTTTTTGAGACAGGAAGGGGGCAGGGCACAACCTTTAAAAGAATGACAGCTGTTGAGGATACAACATAAACCGGTTAGAAATAACTAGGTTCAAGATGGCAGATGAGTGGACTTCCACTAGACCTTGAGCCTCAGTATACACTCACTGTAATACATCAGCTAAATGACACACCACAGGTGCCATGATAATTCCAAGGCCAACCATAAAAGTCCAAAAAGTGGGCAGAGGTCCATTTCCTGGAAATCTCTGTCTCTTCCCCAAAATAGTTGGAATAATCCTCCCACTCATTAGTCTAAGAAATTACCCACCCCTGTAAAAACTGACCTCTTGTCTTTTGAGATGGCCCACACCCTGTCTGTAGAGTGTGTAACTCCATGAATAAACCTTCTTTCACTTTACAATTGCTTGCTCTTGAATTCTTTCCTGCATGAAGCCAAGAGCCCACCCCCTTGAGACCTGGGACATGACTATTCTCTCACGCCCCATTTTCTTTCCTGCAACATTTTCAAACCCTGGCTCCATCAGCATATCTGACTTGGTCCAGATGCCTCTTGTCTCCAGAAGAGATGGTTATGTTCTGACAGCTGCTATCTGGATTCAGAGATGTACTAACATTATTTCCCACAAATATAAATGCATCTTACACCTTCCATTCCCACCTTCTCACTCCTGCTTGAGGCCATAGGCAGCTTCCAGGGAAGGAATTTTGTTTTCTTTTATTTTGTTTCTCCATGGAAGTCTTCTTGATGGCAGGCCCCCTTGCCCCAAGACCCATCATCTCCACCCTGTCTCTCACCCCCTGGGACACCTAATGAAATGATTCATAAGGGATTTCCTCTGACACTGTGGCCCACATCCTTATCCTCTGTTTCTCTGATTAGAAGAAATTAGCACCTCAGGGCTTTGCTTTTTGCTCTGTTCATTTCTCTCAGGTGTGAACATTC
The DNA here is from genome assembly GCF_039906515.1 of Pseudorca crassidens. Taxonomy (NCBI): domain Eukaryota; kingdom Metazoa; phylum Chordata; class Mammalia; order Artiodactyla; family Delphinidae; genus Pseudorca; species Pseudorca crassidens. The sequence continues at coordinate 16,282,529 of NC_090309.1, read as the reverse complement.
ATATTAGTTTCACAGCATCTTCCATCTGGAGTAGTCATAATACCCTTGTGAAACAGGAGAGAAGGGGCAGGGCACAACCTTTAGAAGAATGACACAGCAGTTTGAGGACACAACAAAAACTGGTTAGAACCAACTAGGTCCATCTTGTCAGAAGATTCGATTTCCAGTGGACCTTGAGCCTCATTATACACTCACTGTAATACATTAGCATGTTAAATGAAACACCCACCAGCACCATGACAGTTCCAAGGCCAACCAAAAAAGGCCAAAAAGTGAGTGGTGGCCCAAATCCTAGAAATCCCCATCCTTTTTCCAGAAGAGTTGGAATAATCCTCCCACTTGTTAGCCTATGAAATTATGCAGCCCATAAAGACTAACCACCTCATATTCTGGGGCCTCTCAACTTCTGAGATGGTCTACACTCTGTCTGTGGACTGTTTCTCTCAGGGCTGTTCTTGCCTTTTGAACAAAATGTATTCTGTCTATGGAATGTATATCTCTAAATAAATCCACTTCTTACCTATTGCTTTGTCTTACACTGAATTCTTTCTGCGCTGAGACATAAAGAACCTGAACTTCAGTAGGTCCTGAGACCAGGTGTGTGATCGCAATTAAAAGACAGTGGATTCAAGTCCCAATCTGGGTTCTGGTTAGGTTTGAGTCCTGGCCCGTGGTTTCAAGTCCCAATCGAGTTGTACAGTTTCACTTGGAAATACCTGAATGAAGTCGGTGGAGAAACATGGCACATTTCTGGAAACACTGATTTTATCTGAAGAGTCAGGAAATAGGGGAATATGTGAGAAAGAAGTAAAGCAATGTAGAAAGAAAATAAATGGCATTTTAATTTAAATTTACTTGATTATATTTTGATTTATATGTCGTTCAAGACAGGCAGGAAACAAATGGTATGATCAAATGGTGAAGCTGGGCAGTTTCATAAAGGACTATTTACAGATATGTGGGAAGAATGAAGGACATGAGCAAGGGACAGGAATCACCCTAAAACCAGGGATCTATTCCCATCCCTAGACCTGAGGGAGCCTAGGATAATCTGCCACTATAAGGAAGAACTGCCCAGCTGGAACTGTGACATCTGGTAGAGGGATGGACTGAAATTGTAGCCCTGCAGGCAAAGAGCTAAGTGAATAAGTAACCTGATCTCTCCATCCATCTGCACTCTAACATATCATTGCCCATTGGCCAAATCCACCCATAAGCCAGAGGGCAAGTGCAGCCTATTAATGCTATCCATAGTGGCTGGCTATGGGGGTCCAGAACAAGGAGCATGGGGGTATCTGAATCTGGAGAGGCAAACAGAGACTATCCAGCCCAGGTAAGAAAGCATCATACCAATTTTTAATCTTCAAGAATGAGACTTGAAATAAAATTTAAGCTTGAAAAAAACAACTTTGGTTCATCACTATGTGCAGAAAGAGAACCCAGGTCTGCTGTTTATTGGAGACCGGACAAAGGGTTGGAAATCAAGGCTAAAAAGAAAACATTTTTCAGTGCTTAAACAAAATGAATTATTTTAATAGCAAGAGCTTCTGCCAGAGAATTTGAGGTCTGGTGGTGTCCCAAAGTTACACATAAAGTGCCCAAAGATCTGCCTCACTGTGTCACCTATGTCCATCATCACCTGTGAAGCTATGAGGAAGGAGACAGCTCACAGATGTGCTGTGGTGTCTAGTTTAGAGAGTTGTTCCATCTCTTCAAAAAGGGTTCTGGGTCAGATTCACTTGGGAAACCTTAACTATTATCTGTCTGGTTTGTAGATTCATAAATCAGATCAGAATTCTAAAGGTTCTTAGAACTTCTGGAAGGGTCAAAAACGATTTAAGATTCTGGAGCCAGACCACCTGGGTTTCAACCTAATCTCTGCTTCACTAGCTGTGTGGCCTTAATTTCTTGAAGCTTAGTTTCTCCACGCATGAATTAGAGATACTTACTGTACTTTCCTCAAAGAATCATGATGAAAAATAAATGAGATAATTTCTGAAATATATCTTGGCATAATGAGTAGTCAAACATGGCAGCCAGTTACAGTAGTAGCAGTAAAACTGCACAATTTAGATGGGATTTGAGCCCAGCCAAAACCCAGATTGGGACTTGAATCCACTGTCTTTTAATTGAGATCACACACCTGGTCTCAGGACCTACTGAAGTTCAGGTTCTTTATGTAACAGTCCAGAAAGAATTCAGTGCGAGACAAAGCAATAGGTAAGAAGTGGATTTATTTAGAGATATACATTCCATAGACAGAATGTGGTCAGTCTCAAAAGGCAAGAATGGCCTTGGGAGAAATACACTCCACAGAGTGTGGGCCATCTCAGAAGGTGAGAGGCCCCCAAATATGGGGTGGTTAGTTTCTATGGGCTGGGTAATTTCATAAGCTAACGAGTGGGAGGATTATTTCAACTATTTAGGAGAAGGGATGGGGATTTCCAGGATCTGGGCCATTGCCCACTTTTTGGCCTCTTATGGTAAGTCTCAGAACTGTCATGGCACTAGTGGGTGTGTCATTTAGCTAATGTATTACAATGAGTGTATAATGAGGCTCAGGGTCCACTGGAAGTCGAATCTCTCACCGTCTGGGACCTAACCAGTTCTAACCAGTCTTTGCTGTATCCTCAACTGGTATGTCATTCTTTTAAAGGCTGTGCCCTGTCCCCTTCCCTCTTGTTACAGCAGTGTTAGTATGTTCATCATTATCGTTGCCTGTTTAATTTAATTTAACCCGTAAATTTTCAAAAGAACCTGAGCAAATCAACCTCAGACTCTATCACATGTTAAGATCATATGGAATTGGGATCTTGTGCTGAGGCATGATATACAGAACATTTTGACCTAGATCTTCACTTCCATGGAAGGAAGCAGTCTCCAGAGCAGAACTTTTCCATCCTTTATCACCTGAGAATCTTGTAAAATTCAGATTCTTATTCAGTCAGTCTAAGGTGGAACCCAAACTTCTGCATTTTTAACAAATTCCCAGGTAGTGTTTGTGCTGTGGGTCCCTTGACCCTGCTTTAAGTGGCAAAGCCTGAGATAGACTCACTCCACTTGAGGTTAGAGAAATGGACATTTTTTACTACTCTTGTGCCTACAAAACTGAATCTCTAGCTCTGGGAATTGGAGTCCGAGGACAGTGTTTGATGTATGGATTAAAGTCAAGGGAGTAAGCCACTGGGGCAGGTTCATGAAGAAATAGGATTCCAGGAGGTAGGAGAGAGAGGCTTACAAAAAGGAGAGAAAAAGAAGTGCCCCAAAGACAAACTTTGCCCAGTGTATCACCTTGCTTAAGCCAGCTTTCAATTAAAGAAAGGCCCCCTCATGCTCTTAACACTCACCACACATTCCCTACACACCACCCTTCTCTATGTGCTGTTCTACCACAATAGTTTTGTAAACTGTCTCCACCTCAAACAAGTTTAAAAAGCAGTAAAAAGCACTCTCTGCATTATGCTGAAAATTTCACTAAGGAAGGAATGGGTGGTTTCACAGACACTGAGATCATTCCCTTCAACATTCAAAAGGTAAAGTCTACTAGCATTTTCCTTACCTCACATTGCGATGGCTTTTTCCACAAGCAAACGGAAAGGGTTGGTCCCCATGTACACCTGGGCAGAAATATTCACCTAAGACTGCTGTGATTGCAGAGCTCTACTGAGAAAAGGAGAAAGAAAACTGATGGCAAAGTCATTTTTATTCTGCCTAACCTATGAAACAAAGGAAACTTCATTATTTCAGAACCAAGCACCCAGGCTAATGTGTGCTTTGCTCTTTTAAACCCAGAGTCAGTGACATTCCCAAAGTGCTCTAGTAGCCACCAGTAATAAGTCCATCCCTCTGCTCCAAATGTGTCAAGTTGTCTCATGTCTGTCCCTTCAGAATCTTGTCGGTTCTGGAAGCCAACAGAATGCCTTTTACACAGGCTCTCTCCAAACCACCTGCTTGAGGACCTTCAAGATGGTGGAGGAGTAAGACCTGGAGATCACCTTCCTCCCCACAAATACATCAGAAATACATCTACACGTGGAACAACTCCCACAAACACCTACTGAACTCTGGCAGAAGACCTCAGACCTCCCAAAAGTCAAGAAACTCCCCACATACCTGGGTAGGGCAAAAGAAAAAAGGGAAAACAGAGACAAAAGAATAGGGATGGGACCTGCACCTCTGGAAGGGAGCTGTGAAGGAGGAAAGGTTTCCACACACTAGGAAACCCCTTCACTGGTGGAGATGGGCGGGGGGGGCGGGGGGGGGCGGGGGGGGAAACTTCTGAGCCGCGGAGGAGAGCGCAGCAACAGGGGTGCAAAGGGCAAAGCGGAGAGATTCCCGCACAGAGGATCGGTGCCGACCAGCACTCACCAGCCCAAGAGGCTTGTCTGCTCACCCACCGGTGCGGGCGGGGTCTGGGAGCTGAGGCTCTGGCTTCGGAGGTCGGATCCCAGGGAGAGGACTGGGGTTGGCTGCATGAACACAGCCTGAAGGGGCTACTGCGCCACAGTTAGCCGGGAAGGAGTCTGGGAAAAAGTCTGGAACTGCCTAATTGGCAAGAGACCATTGTTTCAAGGTGCACGAGGAGAGGGGATTCAGAGCACCGCCTAAACGAGCTTCAGAGACGGGCGTGAGACGCGGCTATCAGCGCGGACCGCAGAGACGGGCATGAGACGCTAACGCTACTGCTGCCGCCACCAAGAAGCCTGTGTGCAAGCGCCGGTCACTATCCACACCGCCCCTCCCGGGAGCCTGTGCAGCCCGCCACTGCCAGGGTGCTGTGATCCAGAGACAACTTCCCCAGGAGAACACACGGCGCGCCTCAGGCTGGTGCAACGTCACGCTGGCCTCTGCCGCCGCAGGCTCGCTCCCCTCCCCGACCCCCACCCCCAGCCTGAGTGAGCCAGAGCCCCCTAATCAGCCGCTCCTTTAACCCCCTCCTGTCTGGGTGAAGAACAGATGCCAGAGGGCGGGCGACAAACATGCAGAGGCGGGGCCAAATCCAAAGCTGAACCCCAGGAGCTGTGCGAACAAAGAAGAGAAAGGGGAATCTCTCCCAGCAGCCTCAGGAGCAGCGGATTAAATCTCCACAATCAACTTGATGTACCCTGCATCTGTGGAATACCTGAATTGACAACGAGCCACCTGCTTGCCTCTTTCTTCAAGGCCATAGTGCACAGTGACAAGGAATAAAGTCTCTGAGGTTAAAAGAACAGAGGCCGAGGCCTCTCTCCCTAATTACATGATTTGACGCATTACTTTACTTCAGTAAGCCTCAGCTCCTTCATCTATAAAATGACAAGAATAATGTAGCCCCAATCTTGGTGTTTCTGTAAGTATGACAAACAGTAGTTTTGTATGAGAAACTACATATGAGAAACAGTAGTCACTGCCTGAGGATGAAACCACTCATTCATCAAGTCAAAAATATATTCACTGAAATGTCACTGTAACAAGATGATATAGAAAAAAAAGAGATTCTCTCAGTGGAAGTTTCCCAGGGATATTTGTAAGAGCTTTCATTAGCTTTTATGTACAGTTCCTGACCATTGCTTCACAATCCAATTTATGTTAAATATGTTTTACCTTATCTAAGTTGTAGTTGTCCTTGAAGACAAGAATTATACACTTATGGCTTTTATAATCTTCACACAGAATATTTATATAGATTACTTATTTAACAAATGCTTTTTTTCTTTTTTTATTATTTTTGATTAATTTTTATTGGAGTATAGTTGATTAACAATATTGTGTTAGTTTCAGGTGTACAGCAAAGTGAATCAGTTATACATATACATATATCCACTCTTTTTTAGATTCTTTTCCCATGTAAATCATTACAGAGTATTGAGTAGAGTTCCCTGTGCTATACAGTAGGTTCTTATTAGTTATCTATTTTATATATAGTAGTGTGTATAAACTCCAAAATTAAGTCCAAAAGGGAGAAGGAAAAGAGAAAGCAAAAATATTTACTAAATGCCTACCCTATCTCCCAAATTACCTCATTTTGTTTTATTCTCAAAACACTTTGGTGAAAAAGATACTAATTTTCTTCCTTCATTCATTCCTTGCTTCCTTTTCCCTCAATGCCCCTCTTTGTTCCCCTCTTTTCTTCTTTCTTTCCTTCCTCCCTCCCTCTCTTTCTTTCTTCATCTTCTTTTTTTAATCAAATGGAACTCCAAAACTAAGAGAGAAAAATGACTATATTGGTCATAAAGTGAATAAAACTTAGAGCTAGCAGGTACATGCAAGTAAAATTTCAAAGCCCATGCTCTGTTTACCACCTCACATTGCATACAGAATAAAGACCCAATTATGTATTTCATCATCAGTCCAGTGGTACCTAAGGGGAAGTCATTTCTGCTTCATCTATAAATGTACTAAACTACCAGGCTTCTTAGTATCAGTTTCCTCTAGTAGGAAGTATCTGGGACACCAGAAGAATTCCCTGGATGATCTTCCGGTCTTTGTGCAGAGAAGATGCAATCACCAGACACAGCAAAAACCAAAAATTCTGCATAACAGTCAAAGGGTCTAGAATAATAATCAGAATGGTCGAGTAAGACAGAGAAGTCTTTTGAAAGAAAATGAATTTTGTCCAGGGAATGTGTTAATTGCCCTTGGATTGTGACTGACCAATAACTGCACTTGACTTGGAAAGGCCGGAGGGTCTCACCCTTCAACCCTACAAGAACCTTAACATGTATCTTCTTGACTGAATGTCACAGCCAATTAACTTGCCACTCTACTCCATGGATTGTGATTGTACAACAAAAGAAAGGAAGCCAGCCTTTAATCATCTACTCTATCTAAGGTAATATATGCCACTCACATTGTTTTAGTTAATCCTCACAACCACACTGTTAAAATAAGTCTTGATATTTCCATTTCATAAATAAGACACAGACTCAGATATACTGTGGTTGGCCCAAGATTTTTCTAGTCACACAGCAAATATTCATATCCAAAATCTTTTAGCTCGATAACCCTTATTCTTTTCACTATATTACTTAATCAAATATGAGGCATGGCCTTTTGCACACAAGTGAGCCACTTTTGATTTGCCATTTTAAGCCATGTCCCTCCTGATCTGAGAACAGGGAAACCTCGAGCTATCTACACTCATCCAATTCCTCCTTTAGGTAACCCAAAGATAGCTATTGTTGGACAAATTTAGTGAATAATCTGAGTGTTGGGAAAGAAGTTTTCTCTGGACTAGAGTTTCCCAAAAGTCAATTGTTCCTGAATCATCTTCATGATTTTTATCATATTCTCATACCAATTGTACCATTATTTGTACATTTTTGTTTCTGTACGTTAATTTATTTTTAACTAAAATTAATATATCTCAAGAGAAACTTTATATCATCTCCACAAATAGACTACCAGCATCAACTATTTAATTTCATGTTTATTAAAATCTGAGTATTCCTTAAAATCATCATGCCATCAAGAGAACGCTTACCACACTTTAGAAAATACTGGTCTAGGTAAATCTGACTCACATCAGGAATAAATCACAACCCTTAACTCATTTGCATCTCACTTTAATTGAGTTACTTAGCTGGCATATTTCAGTGTTATACAATGTGCCATTTTAAAATCAAATCCTGGCCTCCTAGGTCATGATGAAGAGTTGTCTTCCTCTTTTCCTTTTTTGTAGTGACTATATTGAAATGCAATTTACGTGCTATAAAATTGACTCATTTAAAGAGTATAATTCAAAGGTATAACTCACACAGTTCTGCAGTCATCACCACAATCTTATAACATTTTCTTCGCTCCAAAAACACCCTCAAACCCTTTATTAGTCATTCCTATGCTCCCACCACCCACCCCCACCCCCAGCCCTAGGCAACCACTAACCTACTCTCTGACTCTATGGATTTACCTATTTTGGATATTCCATATAAATGGAATCACACACTATGTGATCTTTTGTGTCTGGCTTCTTACACTTAACATAGTATTTTTTAAATTCATCCATGGGGTAGAATATATCACTACTCCATTACATTTTTTAAAGGTTATATTCCATTTATAGTTATTATAAAATATTGGCTATATTCCTCATGTTGTACAATATATCATTGTCATTTATTTTATACCTAATAGTATGTACCCCTAATCCTCTACCCCTATATTTCCCCTCCCCCTTCCCTCTCCCAACTGGTAACCACTAATTTGTTTTCTATACCTGTGAGCCTGCTCCTTTTCTTTTTAATATTTCCTAGTTTGTTGTACTTTTTAGATTCCACATATCATACAGTATTTGTCTTTCTCTTTCTGACTTATTTCACTTAACATAATACCCTCCAAGTCCATCCATGTTGCTTCAAATGGCAAAATTTCATTCTTTTTATGGCTGAGTAGTATTTCAGTGTATGTATTTACCACATCTTCTTTATCCATTCATCTGGTTGGTGTCCACATAGGTTCTTCCACATCTTGGCAACTGTAAATAATGGTGCTATGAACATTGGTGTGCATGTATCTTTTCGAATTAATGTTTTTGTTTTTTTCAGATATGTACCCAGGACTGGAATTGCTGGGTCATATGGTAGTTCTATTTTCAGTTTTTTGAGAAACCTCCATACAGTTTTCCACAGTGGCTGCACCAATTTATATTCCCACCAACAGTGTACGAGGGTTCCCTTTTCTACACTTCCTCTCCAACATTTGTTATTTGTGATTTTTTTGGTGACAGTCATTCTGACAGGTGTGAGGTGATATCCATTTGTGGTTTTGATTTGCCTTTCCCTAATGATTAATGATGTTGAACATCTTTTCATGTGCCTGGTGGATATCTGTACTTCCTCTTTGGAAAAATGTCTTTCAGTTCTTCTGTCCATTTTTTAATCAGGTTGTTAGTTTTTTTTTTTTTTTTTTTTTTTGATGTTGAATTGTATGAGCTGTTAAATAAATTTAAAATGGATTAAAGACCTAAATGTAAGCCTGGATACTATAAAACTCCTAGAGGAAAACATAAGTAGAAGACTCTTTGACAAAATTTGTAACAATAATTTTTTAGCTGTGTCTCTTAAACAAAGGAAATAAAAGCAAAAATAAACAAAGAGGACCTAATTAAATTTAAAAGTTTTCTGACAGCAAAGGAAACCACTGACAAAATGAAAAGACAATCTATTGATTGGGAGAAAACATTTTCAAATGATATGACCGAGAGGGGATTAATATCCAACATTACTCCATTACTTTTTATTGCTGAATGGTATTCTACTGTATGGAAAGAGCACAGCTTGTTTATTTGTTCAACAGTTGGTGGGCATTTGAGTTGCTTCCACTTTTTGGCTATTATGAATAATGTCATCAGCATTTATGTGCAAATTTTTATGTGGATGTATAGCTTCATTTATTTTGCACATAGGCCTAGGAGTGGAATTTCTGAGGAGATAAAAGCTCTTAACAGTGTTTGAGGTTATAAATTATATTTTTGACCTTAATTAAATTATTTAAGCCTTAATTCATTCATTGTAAAACTAGACAAACCAGAATTGCTGAATTTACCACATAAGAGTTTCCCAAGACAGGAATGATATAATGATAAGTGGACAGGAACAAAAGAATCTAGGTTTTGCCACCAATTAGCCAAATGTCCATGAGAAAATCACTTTTACCTCGTAGCTTCCATTGTCCTTATTTGGAAAACAAAGGAATTGGACTTATTGTCTAATTCTTACTTTAATACTCTGTAATGGTATTAACATATGTGAGAGCATTTTGACAGGTTAAGGTTGTTTTAATATATGTCTATCATTATCACATATTGCCTCCCTGCTGAGAAATGGTTATGTCCTCTGGTGAAATAACATCAGCATTCAATTTTTAGGAAAAGTATGCCCAAAATAGATCAATTCCTCAAAAACAAGACCATATTCTCATGCAATTCTCAGGTTCTTATGGCATATCTCAAAAGATGGGTAAATGTATTTCTTTTTATTTATGTATTCTATTTTCTTAAATAAAGAAAATACTCTAAGGGAAACCCATGTGTTCTCTCTATGTAATATATTTGCAACACTTCCCTGGTAACGTAAATAACTTTGGAAAAAACATTAAGTTATGTCTTCTTGGGTAGCTGGAGTCCCAGTGAAGGTTTTCCACAGAGAACTGGGTTGGAAGCTTGGAGAAAATGAGCACTCTAGCAGATAAAAATATACAAGTTATAATTAACTTTGTGATAAGAACGAAAGATTTACTTTTAGCAAAACATGTGAGGATGATTAGCCTTGAGGATCTTCAGGTGGTTCAGTTTCTTGTATAGTCTCAGTTCACATAGGAAATGCATTAAGTTATATTATCTGTTGCTATATAGAACTACCCCTTCAAGTTAAAACAATTTATTATTGTCTTTCATGGTTCTGTAGGTTGACTAGACTCAGTAGGGTGTTTCTTACTGGGGTTCCCCCATGAGGTTTCACTCAGATATCTAGGGTCAGAGTTATCAGAATGCCAGACATCCAAGAAGCCACCTAGTCTCTCTCTCTTTTTTGGCTGCACCCTGTGGCTTGTGGGATCTTAGGTCCCTGACCAAGGATTGAACCAGCCTCTTGGCAGTGAGAGCATAGAGTCCTAAACACTGGACCACCAGGGAATTCCCCAGTGTCTCTTTTAATACTTTCATTCAGGAACATTTATCTCAGATTCATCTGGCACTTAAAATTTTTCAAATTTATGTACATCAATACTTTTACATGATTGACCTTCAGGACAGTTCTTTTAGCTAGATAGATTAAGGATGAGAAAACAGATTCAAAGATGATAATAGTTGCCCCAAACAATATGACAATGAGTGTTGAAAAAAATCCCAGGAATTGTCCTATACTGTCTTGGTCCAATATTTTCATTATACCATGTTACTTCATTACTTCTAAGAGACAGTGGTCCATTACTGAAAATTGATAAAGGTGCTTTCCCTTTTGCACCAAAGCTTGCTTCCCAGTAATGTGCAACAATTAACATTTATACAGCCCTCTGTAATCTAGATTAAGATTATATTAACTCTATCTTCTACCTGGGAGCTCTTCAAATACTTGAAAACTCAGTTATCTTCTAAGATATCACCCTCTTCCAGTTCTCAATCACCTGCATGGGTTCTTTTTCTCTCATATTGGCCTATCAGTATTAATGTTTTTCATATCTACATTTATTTATTTTGTCCTGAAATAAAACATTAAGTTTTGGGATCAAAGGCATAGTAGGGTTACTTTGCAGCAGCAAATGTGTTGCTTCCCCATGCTCCATTATCTCTCTTCAAGGTGATACAATAGGAACCAGATGTAACCCTGCATGCACCAATGATTTTTTATTTGGCACTACAGGAGAAGAATTCTGAAATTATGAATCTGGGAGTTTATATAGGAATTGCCATATAGCTACCACTCTCCCCTCCAGAAAGACTGATAAAACTCTGCTCCCCATTGTTTTACAATCTTTTGAATTATAAACAAATGGCTCTGGGATTTTATCCTCCCTAGAAGAGCAAAAACATAGTTTTTGGAGATAAATCTCTCTCTTGAGGTCTCTATTCAATCATTCTTTAACGTCCAATATTTATCCTTTGACTTACTCAGAAGGCCATAATTAAGTAAAAATATTTTCTCTAAGTTCCACATTAGTGTGCCCAAGGGTTCAATCTCCAGTCCACTGGTCATTTCATGCTACAAAATCTGCCTAGTGCTTTTCATGCACCAAATAACACATGGTTACCGTTGAGTCCTCAGTCTCTCTCTCAACACAAAACTGTCCCTTTAGCTTTAGATTTTCAATCTAAATTTCCAGTTGACATCTCTATGGAAATGTCTTTGGACACCTGAAACCCAGTATGTTCCAAAATAAACCATCCACCTTCCTTTCCTAAACCAATCAACTTCAGTTTTGGATACCTACATATGGGGACCACAGAGTCAAGAAGTGAAGAGTTTGATAATCCCCTTTGTCTTCTCCAAAGTATGGTTATGTCATTCATTACTACTATTTCCTACCACATAACCATTTACAGTTATGTCCTCTTAAGTGTCTACTGAGCACCTACTGTATGTCAGGAACTAAGAATTCAACAGTGAACAAAGCAATCAAATTCTTTGCTCACAAGGAGCTTATTGCAGTAGAGAAAGAGAGACAGCAGGCAAACAAGCAAATGATAACGTAATATTACAGATAGAAAGAAATGTTATGAAGAAAAATAAAGAGATCCAGGTATTTCTATTAACTATAACACCAGACAGGGTTGTGTTGGAATATATCAACTTTGACCTCTGAAACAGAACAGTTGAGTCACACAGAAGAAAGATAGATCATTTCAACCTAACATCATTCCTCAAAAATATGGCTCTTACCCCAGATATAAACAAGACAGAAATGCTTGTGTTTTGAGGCAGCCAGGGCCTGACACTACCTTCCTCCAACCTCTTCCACTGTACATCCCAAAAGAAGAGTGACCCTTGCACCCTTGAGTAACAAGGTGGCATAGAAAGCTGAAGAGACAGGAAAAGATATGAGAACACAGCAGTTTGGGACTTACAGTTTTTTCATGCAATTCCTTTAGAGAAATAAGAATTACCACCTGCTTTCTAATGCACAGAAAGAAATTCATCATATTTGTGTCAGAGAAGCTCTCTGGGTTTGACCACATATGTCTACTACACAAGGAACTTGGCTGGGGCTATGCATCAGAGTGTGCCCTCCACCTCCATGCCCACTCATCTTAGCATGTGAATGAAAAACTTATGGAACTCTCCAAGAAATAAAGTAGAAACTATGAAAATGGTGAGATAGATAATAAACATGATAGATAGAAAATGGATAGTAAGCCTGTGTGTAACTTGTGGTAAGGTAGGGAAACCTGGGTAAATGGGATAGAAGTAGTAATCAAAGGTAAAATGGAAATAGAAATTCTAGAGTGGAAGAATGAGCTAAAACCACAGTCAAGAATTTATTAGGTATCCGGTAAAATCCATGAAAATATACCAACACCTAGATCTACTCTTGTTAAAATAGTTAGAGTTCAAGCATAAAGAAAAAAAGTGAACATTTTCTCCTCCTTACACATATAGACCCTGAATATTAAAATTCTTCATTGACATTTTGGTCCTAAGTATGGGCTGTTCATATACAGCCCTAGGAGGAATCATATGATTTGGAAGTGATTCAGGCAGGAGTGTATATGCACAATTGTTTGGGAGTGAAGATAGTTAATACAATATATTAATAATCTAGCAGAAGCCATAGGTTGATGAGGAAAATTGCTTCCAGAAAAATGTGGTATAAATCAAAAGTTGGGAAGGCTGAGAAAACCTCAGTAATGTGTCTTTTCCCCTCTCTTCTACACAACAAACAATCTCTCTGAAACAAAATGGGGAAAGAAGTGCCTGGAGAAATAAAGGAGAATAATTATTAGAAAATACTTGTAAATGGACAAAGCTGGATTCTAAGATGAGAATGTAAAGTTCTTTTTCTATATTTCTCTTCACTTTTCCTTGACAGGTCTTTATAAGCTGTAGTACTATAGCTGTTTTCCATTTCTCTACCATTGCTTTTTGCAAACTCAATCCTAGATAAATCCCTCTAGATGATAGTGCCAGAACTGGATATTATCTGTAATATTCAGATAATTACTACCTCTAAAAAAGTGAATTGCAAAAATGACCACAATTAAGTCTCATCAGATCTGAAAGAAAAATTATTGCCTCAAGTGGACAGTTGCACACTTTGTCATATTTCCCTCATCAAAAATAAACCATTTTTCACATACTTGCTTTTGTAGCTTTTTCAAATCTTTCATGCTTGGATCTATTTTCTGGATTGATATTTCTTTCTCCCTGAATCTGAACATCAGTAGATTCTGACATATCCCTTAAAACACTGATATATCTTAGAGTATAATCTCCTTTGCTGCCTCTTGAATTTGATTCTGCACACTGTGAGAACTGTACACGAGATAAGGAAAAGTTTGGGCCAGAAACTGTCTATATATGTGGCCCAAATAAGTACTTTCCTTAAAAATATCAATCCATGCACTTAATTAAAACATCAAGCAGAATGAAAATAAATTGGTAATTAAAAAATTTTAATTAGACATGTTGGCAATGTGTGGTAAAGATCTGAACCTCCTTATAACATTTTAAAAATTTTGAGAACAATAAACCATGAATTTTCTGCAGCAGAGATTTCTGGTCTAGGGAAATTGGTAGAAGAGAATTTTCCCAGAGATGTACTCATCCATATAAAATTGTCTCCTAAAGAAGTGGAATGCAGGGAGAGAACAGTATGCAGATAATACGTTGCAAGAGCAATTTCTTGCAGAAGGATCAAAATGTTTCTGTGAAGCTGCTACAGCTTTCTCTCTAAGAATACAATTGCTTAGTCTTAAATGCAGAAGCACACACATGCACACAGAGCTTATAATACAGGAAATAGGGGAATGCAAAATAAAGTAATATGTTAAGTAAGGCTTGACAGGAAAGGTAAACTTCCCAAACAAAATCATAAGGTTTATTTCCCCTTTCATTTTCCTCTAAATTTGATTTCTCAAATATTTCAGATGTCTCCACTCATTTGGAGAGTTCAACTTTCTTATTTAGAGGCAATTACTGTAGTGAACTTTCTAGAAGCCTGGACTCAACAATCACAGGTGTTTATCCATAGCAAAGACCAAGTGTCAAATCTACACTTCCACCTCCCTGACACACACACTAATGATGTGATCTCTCCCCCTCCCTGCTGGGATGGAGTCAAAAGGGGTCAGTGGAGAGACAAGACTTTTGTAATCACTCAATAGTAATGAGGCTACCTCCACTGCATTGCCAATAGAGACCACATGGGATGTTGGAACTGAACACCCACCCCTGTCAAGCAATAAGAAGAAGACTCTTATCCAACTCTCAATAAAGTCTAAAGAATGTGGGTTTCTATAGCCATCTGACATAAGGAGGTTGTGCCCTCCTCTCTGCTGCTGAAGTAGTGTGAGAGAAATCTAGCTAAAATAGAAGGTTTAAATAAGATCTAGCCATGATACAAAAAGTTCCAGGTTTCAATAAAAAAGGTTTATCATACTGAGAACCAGGAGGACTCCAAACAAAATGAAAAGAGGCAATCAATCAGCGTCAATACCAAGATTACAGGGTTGTTAGAATTATCTAACAAAGATTTTGAAGCAGACTTCAAAAAATGCTTCAGTGAGTGATTACAAACACCTAAATCAAGTGGAAAAAAAAAATAGAAAACACCAAAAAGAAAGTCTCAACAGCAACGACAAAAATTAGAAGATATAAAGAAGTAGATATTTTAGAACTGAAAAATATAATAATCAGTAGTAAAACTTAGTAGATAGGTATAACAGCAAAACAGAATGGACAGAGAAAAGAAACAGTGAACTTAAAGGTTGAGCAATAGAAATTATTCATGTAAACAACAGAGAGAAAATAGATTGGAAAAAAATATCAGAACCTTACAGACCTTTGGGTCTCTAACAAAGATCTAATATTCTTGTCATTAGAGTCCCAGGGAGGAGAAAGGAGCAAAAAGTATCCAAAGAAATAATGAATGAAAACTTCATATATTTGGCAAGAGACATAAACCTACAGATTCAGGAAGGTGAGTGAATCCCAAGCAGTGTTAGAAATTTTACTTCAACCATCAAATATACTTCAGAAAATTTAAGAGGAAAAGAAAAGCCTATTGTAAGCATCCATATTTTTGCTTACTGTGTTCTTTCTTCATGATTTTCCAAATTTCCTCCTTCTATCATTGCCTTTCTGTTTAGAGAACTTCCTTTAACCACGCTTTTAAGGTGACAGATTCTTTTAGTTTTCCTTCCTCTAAGAATATCTTGAATTACCTTCATTTGTAAAAGACATTTTCACTAGCTATAGAATTCTGGGTTGAATTTTCTTTCTTTCAGCAACTTTAAAAATGGGATATTTGTTTCTTGCTTCTATTGTTTCTGATGAGATCTCTTTTATCATTCAAATTTGTTTTCCCTTGTAAGTAAGACCCTATTATTTTTCCCTCTGGCTCCATTCAAACCATTTTCTTTGCTTTCAGTTTTCAGAAGTTTAATTTTGATATGTTTTGGCAATGGATTTCTCCAAGTTTATCCTAAATCTGTCAGAGTGGATCAAAAGACAAGAGCCAACTTTATGTTGGCTATAAGAAACCCACTTTAAATATAAAGGTACATATAGATTTATAAAAAAGGAATGGATAAACATGCATCGTGCTAACACTAACCAAAAGAAAGTAAAGGGACAGATAGGCAATACAAGTAGAGAGATAGAAATCCTAAAAAAGAACCAAAAAGAAAGCTAGAGTCAAAAACACTGTAATGTAAATATAGAGCTCTTCATTGTAATGTGAAAAATGACTTTAATGGAGTTATTAAACTAAATACAACTGAGAAAAAAAATCTCCTCTAGAGGATATATCAATAGAAACCTTCAAAACTGAAAAAAAAAGAGAGAGAGAGAGAGAGAGAGAACAAAGACTAAAAATCAGAAAAGAATATCCAAGGATCGTGGGAAAACTACAAAAGACATAACTTATGTGTAATGGGAATACCAGAAGGAAAGAAAGAACAAAAGGAACAGAAAAAATATTTGAAGCAACAATGAATGAGAATTTTCCCAATTTAATATCAGACAACAAACCACAGTTCCCAGAAGATCAGAAGGCATCAGTAGGACAAATAAAAAATAAAACCAGAAACTATACCAATGCATATCATTTTCAAAATTCAGGAAATCAAAGATAAAGAAAAAAATCCCAAAAGAAGCTAGTGGGAAAAAGACATCTTACTTATAAGGGAACAAATATAGGAATTATATCCAACTTTTCAGAATGTGCAGCAAGAAAAGAGTAGAGTAAAATATTAAAAGTGTTGAGAGAAAAAAAAACACCAACCTAGAATTCTATAAGTGAAATTGTCTTTCAAAAGGGAGGGATAAATAAAGATTTTCTAAAACAAAAATTGATGAAATCTGTTGCCAGTAGGCCAGCCCTGCAAAAAACGTTAAAAGAAGTTCTTTAAAGAGAAAAAATTACAGAGGTCAGAAACTCAGATCTGCATAAAGAAAGGAAGAGCATCAAAGAAGGAATAAGTAAAGATAAAATTAAATTTTGTATTCTTTATTGATCTAACTGATAATAGTTTGTTCAAAATAATAATAGAATAATAGTAACAACATACTCAAACACGTATGATTACTTATACGTACATATAAATGGCAGCAAAGAGACAAGGGATAAGAAGGAGGAATTAGGATTATTTTGTTATATATGTTACTCATACTACCAATAAAGTGACATAGTGTTATTAGAAAGTGGGCAGGACCGCTAGAAAGTGGAATTGGATTAGTTGTAAACATAGATTGCAAACTCTAGGGCAACCGCTAAAGAAGTTTCTAAAAAAGAGAAATATAATTGATATGCTAAGAAAGAAGAGAAACTAGAATCATATAAAAGGCTCAGTTAAAACCACAAAAGACAGAAAAATAGTGGAAGATAAAATGGAAACAAAGAACAAGGGGAACAAACAGAAAACAGTAACAAATTTGGGAATATTGATCCAAATATGTCAATAAATACTTTTAGTATCAGTAGTCTAAATATACCTATTAAGGGACAGAAATTGTCAGAGTGGGTCAAAAAATAAGATGCAACTATATGTTGCCTACAAGAAACCCAGTTTAAAAATAAAAGTACATATAGATTAAAATAAGTGGAAGTTTGTATCTTTTGACCAACATCTCCCCATTTCCTCTACTCCCCAGCCCCTGGCAACCATCTATACACTCTCTGTTTCTATGAATTCATCTTTTTGAGATTTCACACATCATACTGTGTACCTTACACTTACACAATGTTATATGTCAATTATATCTCAATAAAGCTAGGGGTCCAGGGGGAAGCTAAGAAAATAAAATGAAATAAGAACTTCCTTGCATACATTTAAAAAATAATAAAATTAATGGATGGAGAAAAATACACCATGCCAAGATGAATCAAAAGAAAGCAAGAGTAGCTATATTAATTTCAGACAGAGAAGACTTCAAAGCAAGGGAAGTTGTCAGGTATAAAGTAGAATATCACATAATGATTAAAGTGGTCAGTTCTCCAAGACCTATCAATCCTTACCATGTATGCACCTAACAACACAGCATAAATTATATGAGGCAAAAATCAATAGAATTGCAGTGAGAAACATGAACCCATTATCATATTGGGAAATTCAACACCTCTTTATAAGAAAGTGATAGATCCTGTAGGTAGAAAATCAGTAAAGACATAGTTCAACTCAACACCATCAATCAACTGGGTATAACTGACATCTATAGACTACTTCATCCAACAACAGGAACATTGTTGGATCAAAAGGAACATTCACTAAGATAGACCATATTTCAATTTCACATTTCATAGGAGAATTGTTCTTAAGTCGGATGTTCGCTCAGTCCAGTTACCTATGACTGAGCGAGGCAGAAGAAGAAAGAAAGAAAAGACTAGACTCTGAGAAATGAAGTAATATCTAAACCATCCTAACAGAATACATATAGCTTAAAGCTTCTTGGTAATACAATTGAAAGCTCAACATCCAGAGTCCAACTGATGCAACAAGACAACCCTGGGAGATGTCTCACTGGTCCATTTCTGTAACCCTGTGGTGACTTCCTTAGCACCAAGTTTGGCTAAGGATACCCCTCATTTTAATTCTGAAGCTCATAGTTCTTAGCATGATCCTACCTCAGACATCCATACACAAAGAATTGAGCCATTTTCCTTTCCAACTGTGGAAGCAAAAAGGGTCTCATTATGCCACATTTTGGGGAAAATACAGAGTTATCATCCACTTTTCCAAAAGCTACTACTATCCCATTTGTCTTCAGTAGATCCTTTGTACTTCCTACCTTTTAGCTCCCTAAAGGTGATCTGCTTTCTCAAGAGTGGCCGAGATAATATTTCTGTCAACTCTCTGGCAGGAGCAGGGATAAAAAAGGAATACATGTTGAATTATCGATATGGCATCGATATGGCATATTGCTCAATATGTTTGAAACAGACCATTTTATGGTTCTGCCTATCAGATCCTAGTTTTTATTCAGAGCTCCTTCTACAGGTGACCATGAACACTGTGGATAGACCAAGACACAGTGAGCCATTTAGCAAAGAAACACATTTTGAGGTTCAAGAAATAGACTCAAAGATTATGAAAAGGCCAAAGGTTAGGCTTTATTATGCTGATTTAGAATGGAGTTAAAGATTTCTAAAGAAACAGTTGATTTCTCACCTGAGAATGACAAAGTAAGAGAATGTTGCAGAAATATCTGTGAAGTTCACAGTTTTTTGTGCCATCTGTTGGCAATTAATGTGATTCATTGAAGAGGTATAGCAACCCAGGGCCAAGTTCCATTTGCAGAAATGAACGTATTGCCCCACCAGTGGCATTCAGAACAGAGTATTATTAGCGGCAGTCTTAATCTGACCTGGACTGGAGGTTTGCTTGGAATACAAAATCTTCTCAGTCATGAGATTATCTGTAAGCCAAGAGCACCACTAGAAAAATGAAAAGAAACTATAGGGTTGTGTAGCTTCCAAATCCTTATTGTAAACTGCCCCAAATCAATTTAGGCTTTTTTCATTGTAAGATACTTTCTGGTAAATTTCCAAGCTACCAATAATTACTGGGGTTGCTAGCAGGTGGCATATTATAAGCTAATCATGCAAGACGTTCCAGACAGGCAAACTTATAAGCACTTACAAACATTTACTATCAAGCAAGCACAAGAACAATCATGAGACCTCCTCATCCTCTGTCCTAGCAGACAGTGGCAAGCATCTTTCATGAAAGTTTCATTCCAAGGTAAATATAACATTTTAACAGCAAGTTCAGCTAACCTTGTAGTCAGATCAGGTACCAGAATCTTCTGTTAAGTGGAGAGACACAAGACCAAATGAGTTCTACATTTATTTTGGGGTGCCACTCCAAAAGCTACTGGGCTGCCCAGATTCTTATATCTAATTCCCAGAAGGGCAAAGGTGCCTGTATAAATATTTCCAATAAACCATGTGTTTGTTCATTACTCATTTCACCAAAGCAAATTTATTTCTTACATCTCTTATGCTAATTTTAACAAACTGCCTAGTATAGTGATTCTCAAATTAAATATTCACAGAATCCACTGGGAGTCTTGTTTAAATGCAGACTCTGATCCATTATGTCTGGGTTGAGGGCCTGAGATTGTACATTCTAACAAGCTCATAGGTGATGCCTGTTATACTGGTCTCTGGACCACACTTTGAATAGCAAGAGGCTAGTTCAGATTTAGATGGTGATATTGAAGTACCTGCTTGAGTCTCCTCTGTCATGTGAACTTCTAATTAGGATCTTTAAAATGCTCACTAACTACTTTTGAGATATGAATTTATTTTTTTATTTGTTATTTTTTATTTTATTTATTTTTAAAATTTATTTATTTTTATTTATTTATTAGTTTTTGGCTGTGTTGGGTCTTCGTTGCTGCGTGTGGGCTTTCTCTAGTTGCAGCGAGCTGGGGCTATTCTTCCTTGCGGTGCTCGGGCTTCTCATTGTGGTGGCTTCGCTTGTTGCATAGCATAGGCTCTAGGTGCCTGGGTTTCAGTAGTTTTGACATGTGGGCTCAGTAGTTGTGGCTTGCAGGCTCTAGAGCACAGGCTCAGCAGTTGTGGCACACAGGCTTAGTTGCTCCGCGACATGTGGGATCTTCCTGGACCAAGGCTCAAACCCGTGTCCCCTGCATTGGCAGGAGGATTCTTAACCACTGTGCCACCAGGGAAGCCTGAGATATGAATTTAAATAGGAAATATCAAGTGTTTAACACTTATTTTGGTGTAAAATTAATATTACTACATATGTGCATATCACACAGCTTATAATGATGCATTCTCAAGTAAGGTAAGACAATATAATAGTCTACCCAAATGGAATGGGTACCCAAATAAATCTACCCAAATCTACCCAAATAAAATGCCCATTTTATTTAAAAAAAAAGAGAGAGAAAGGGATAAAGAAAAAAGATGAGTGCCACTAATCAATGTAAGATTTTATGTAAGGGCTTCCCTGGTGGCGCAGTGGTTGAGAGTACGCCTGCCGATGCAGGGGATACGGGTTCGTGCCCCTGTCTGGGAAGATCCCACATGCCGCGGAGCGGCTGGGCCCGTGAGCCATGGACGCTGAGCCTGCACGTCTGGAGCCTGTGCTCCGCAACGGGAGAGGCCACAACAGTGAGAGGCCCGCGTACCCCCCCCCCAAAAAAAAAAAGATTTTATGTAAACTGTGCCTACATGGCTCCCTTTTTTCATGGCAACCTGAGAATTTCCAATACAGAACAAAATAATTAATCACCTGTCTTCCATCCCAAACATGACGTGCTAAAGCATTAGACTGTATTTTTTCCAGTGGGAAAGATAAGCCCATTGGATGACATTTTGTAATGAGATTAATTTGTTAATAGGCTTGCACCTAAAAGCAATGTTTCTACTCATTGCTGCTGGAACCATGTATGAATTGACAATATTAAGCATCCATCAACATTAAGTACAATAGGCTCCCTTGATACCAATATGCACTGTTTACACCATTTCCATCTAATCAAATTACATGAATCCTTTCCCAACCAACTGAAAATATATATGCTTGTACAATATAATCTCTTAAAATATTATTGCTTTGTTTTATTAATAAGAAAATATATTTTCTGTCATTAGGCATGGAAAGACATATATGTATATTCATATCTGTTGATAGTTATGTTGTACCTTGATAATATCCTGATTGCAACTCAAAGTCTTCATTAAATGGTCTCAGATTAGTAATTTCCAAACAATTCAAGGCTTTAACTCTTATTCCAAGCAATTCAGAAAGCTTTGCATTTAGATTTTTTTATCACTTCATTCCCATCTCTGACTTAATCAGGTAGCTTATGATTAAGACAATTACTTAGATTAAATTCTAAAATAAAAAAATTTATACTGATCTCATATTAGTTGAGCACTTATACTAAAAACTGGGAAATAAATACAAATAAGATATGAACATGAACACTTAGAAACTCATAATCTGGAAAAAGACAGATATAAATAAATTTTAACTGATCATTGTATAAAGTGAATTAAATGCCATTATGAGGTAGTACCAGATGATGTAATATAAGGAATAATACAGGGTAAGAAATAATCAACTGTTTGGAGAAATAAGGGAAAACTTCAGAGTTGGTTCCATTTTCTGAGCCTTGAAAGAAGAGCAAGGGGAATACAGAAAGTTGAGAGGAAGGAGAACATTCTTGACAGAAAGAAAACCCATGAAAAAGAAAGGCACAGTATCGTAAATGTGTCAGTGTATCCAGAAATTGTCAAGGTTTGGCTAGCGATAGAAAACCAGAAAGCCAAATACTGCCACAGCTTAAAGAAGCTAGTGCACAAAGTTAAGGAATCTGGACTTCATCCAGAAAACAGAATTTATCTAAAGAAAGTTTTAAGGAAGAAAAATGATAGTGGGAAATGTGATTTTGAGAAAGGCAACTCTGTGATAATATGGATATTCAATTAGTGGGGAAATAGACTGAAGACAAGGAGAGCAAGGATAAAGCAAATTCCATGGCTTGAATGGGACATTGTGAGGGTGATTCTGGATCAGATTTAGATGGCAATATTGGCATGGCAATGGACACAGATTCCAGATACCAGGAGACAGCCTTGACAGATGTGAGTGCTTGGATATGAGGTTGAGAAACTCTTGGCATTTATATAATGTAAGATACAGTTTTAATTGTTCAATTATGCCCTAATGTTTGACTTAAAGTCTGATACTTCCAACCTCATCCTTCCTTCTATCCTCCTTTTTGAACAAGTTGGCTTCTCTAGGTATTGGAATAGCAAGAAAACAAACTTGACAGATGAATCACACCACTACAATCCCTACTATAGCCCACCTTGCACATCTGCCGTATATGATGTCTGAATTGTCCTAGGACTTAACTTAAGTATCTTCATCTGTATCCTGCAAGAAAGTTTTGAAGATGAAACGTAACTATAATTAACCCCCTCCTGCATCATTTAAGATTGTATTTGGCTGTGTGCAATCGCAACCTGAATACTGTGAATAAACCCAAGAAGGGTTAATAAAGAAAACACAGTGCTACAGGTTTTCACAATTTCAGAGAGTCTCATACATATTGTATCCCTTAAAATTGTGGTCCAGTGGGTCTCACATGCAAAGGCTGCAATGTGGATGGAGCCCCTCGGGTACAATGTGATGGTACTCAGAGTCGGGGCTGATAGAACGGCTTGAGTTCCATTTTCCTGCTCTGCCACCTCTAGCATATGCTTTCCTCCTGAATGCAAGGTGATTTCTGCAGTTCCAGGGATTATGTCCACATTCAGGTCAGAAATAAAGCAGAACGGAAATAGACAGAAACCTTCTCCTCTAAAGTTTTTGACTTTGGGCAGGGGTGGCTGGGAGAGACGACCCATCCAGGAACATTTGCTTATTTATCTCACGACCAGACTGATTTGCATTGCCTTCGATAGCTACAAAGGAGTCTGAGAAAATCAGTATAGAGTTGCCCAGAGAAAATCAGGATTGTTAGTAAAGAACCAGGGCATAAGGATATTAGATAGACAACAGGGTTCACTGTACCCAATAACCTGAAATCAGACACTGTCTGAAGAGACCACAGATGAATCGGGCTTGAAAATATGAGCCCCACACCCAATCCAGAATGTCCTCTCTGGTTTATCATCTATCATCTTATATACTTTATATATTTATTTTATTTCTTACTTGAAAAGACATTTGATGTGTGTAGGAATTTCTGTCTCTTTGATTATATTCTGTATTTCCCAATGCTTAGAACTGTGACTGGTACAAAGTAAGTACTTAATATGTTTTACATGAGTAAATGAATATTCATCCCAGCCAGCGACTCAATGGATCTGAGATCTCCCTTGCAACGTGGAGGAAAGCGCGTAAGAGCAGAGCCCAATATGTACTGCTGAGATGTCCATGTTTACATCCTTGTAAAAGTCGTTGAAACTTTAAAAAGAAACTTTCAAAAAACTGATCCATAAGCATGGCCTCACAGCTACAACTAGAGGATTCTGTAGTTTAAAAAAAAACAATTAGAAGATGGAACTAAAAATAATATAACTTTTATAACCCATGGAGCTTAGAGCAATTCCCCAAGGCAGGACTCCAGCAAAAAGATACAAGGATAGAAATTGCCACCAGGAGGAACTACTGAGAGATCTTACTTTTCCAAATACGCCATTAGGAGGAGCAGATGCCCTCCAGCCAGGAAGACATCTTGATTTGGAGATTTCTGCAGTTCTCTGCTAAACCCAAGTGATTACTTTCACAAGAGGAGAACATTGACTCTGATTTTCTACTTTGCATGAATGAGAAGAGTCGAGGGATCAATATTCATTATGTACTTTACCGAAATGAGAGACTATCACTTTCCCACTAGCAAACTAAGTGATCTGCGAAGGTCTGTGAGGTCTTTTCCCCACAGAGGGGGGAAGAATTAGAAACACAGAGTGAGGATTCCCTGAATAGAAAGATGCAAAAGAGAAATGTGACACTTAGATTCATAGCACATAAGGTCCAGGCTAGGGATTGTTAGGAGAAATGAACAATCAATGTGCCAAGTCACTTACAGGTAGAGTATGAGATCTTGCTCCCTAAAGATTTACCAGGTGAAAATACTGGAAATCAAAACCTTCAGTAATATGAATGAATAATCTATTAACTACCTCTCATAATGGGCTAGTAATTGCCTCACTTTTGGTCTGAAAATTGCCTTGAATTAAACTAACCAACTGTAAAGATGTGTTACAAGGGTAAAACTATAAAAATTAAAATACATGCCTTCCCATTACAAGTGAGTTGAATGAAATTGTTATATAGATACTCTGGGATTTCACTTGATTTGATGTTTCAGGGATTAAAAAGAATGCATTAGAAGAAATTCTGTGCTTGTTAAATTCCATTTAAAATGACTTTGCTGCTTAATTTTATTGGCCTATTAAGAAATTATCAGATAGTATTTTATAAAATCAGTATATGCACCTCAAATACAATTAACATTTTCTCCACAGATAAACAAGATACATATTTTCTGCTTCTAGGTTCTCAGAACTTGATAAAATAAAAGTAAAATTGTATACATAAAAATAGAGTTGTCAACATTGTAGATATTAAAATGTGTGTATATATGTATGTAACATAGGTATTAAATATACATATTAGATAATATTGGAGACTTGGCATTTTGCAGTCTAAAAAATCCTAGACTCACAGAAAACCATGTTCAAATTCCTGAGATATCATTTTCTCACCATGTGACCTTGGGTAATACACTGC
Organism: Pseudorca crassidens; assembly: GCF_039906515.1. Classification (NCBI taxonomy): domain Eukaryota; kingdom Metazoa; phylum Chordata; class Mammalia; order Artiodactyla; family Delphinidae; genus Pseudorca; species Pseudorca crassidens. Next base: position 16,257,121 of record NC_090309.1, on the reverse strand, counting down.
ATATTTCTAAAATCTAGTTTCCCAATCTATGAAATGAAGATCTGAATTCTTTTAAGTAGTTAAATGATTTAGTGGGAAAACCAAGAAAATGTGCTTAGCATACTGCCTAGCAAGCAGCCATTTCTTGATAATTGTTTGTCAAATATGAAACAAATATAAAACTTGGGGCAAGTAAAACAAAGCCATCCTGACCAGCTGTTTCTATTTTGGGATATGAAACTCCTATGTATGAGATTTGATGGTCCATGAAAAACCTCCCACCTGGAAATATTTCCCCTCTTGGCCCTGTTAATGGCTTAGAAGACACCATGTCATACTTTCAGTTGAATTAAGGCAACCAAGCCCCATTTTAAAATTCATATGTTCAGTATCTCTAATAGACAGAATATTAGCCTCCATGCCCTAACCTGTAGATATGTTACCTTATATGGCAAAAGGGATTGTGCAGATGTGATGAAATTAAGGACCTTGAGATGGAGAAATTACTTTAGATTATCTTGGTGGGACCATTCTAATCCTTAGAGAATTTTTCCTTAATCAGAGAATTTTTCCTTAATCAGAGAATTTTTCTAGGTCAGGTCAGAGAGATGAGACAAAAGATGGAGGAGGAGAGATGCAAAGTATTTATTAAGTTCAACATGCCATTGCTAGCTTTGAAGATGGAGGTCAAATGCAGGCAGTGTCTACAAACTGGTAATGGCCTTCAGATGACAGCCAGTAAGAAAACAGGGATCTCAGTCCTGTAACCACAAGGAATCGAATTCTGCTAACAGTATGAATGGATAAGAAACAGATAATACACCTAGAGTCTCCAGAAAGGAGACTGTGCTTTTAGCCCAGTGACACTCCTATCAGACTTCTGACCTATGGAATGCTAAGATAATAAATTTGTGTTGTTTAAGCTTTACATAGTTAGGAATTTGGCCTCACCCAAAGAGAAGTCTAGTCTTTGACCTCACCTATTAGGTAGTAATCTCTAGGTCCCTGGAATGTCCTGTCTGCTAAAAGTGTCTTTGTCTAACAACATGATTTATTTGGATCACACAGCATGAGTTCCAACCTCTGAAGAAACTAGAGACTAAACATGTAAGCCTGACATCAGGGAGAGGTTGGAGACTTAGAGTCAGCCACCCGGGCAATGTGCTATTGAGCCTTAATAAAAACTCTGTATACTAAATCTTTGTGGGTGAGCTTCCCTGGCTGACAATACTTTGTGCGTATTGTCACACATGGTGGCCTGGAAGAGTTAACACCACCCATGACTCAGTGTGACAGGAAGGCCAGAAGCTCTGTGTTTGGACCTCTCACAGACTCTGCTCTGTGTGTCTCTTTCTTCGGTTAATTTTAATTTGGATCTTTTCCCCATAATCAATCATTCAGTTAGTAGTGAGTTCTGTGAGCCATCCTAAAGAATTATCAAACCTGAGTGACCATGGGGACCCCCAAATTTGTAGCCAGCTGGTCTGCAGTAAGTGACCCTGGGAACTTCTAAACTTGTGGCTGGTGTCTGAAGTGAGGGCAGTCTTGTGGAGACTGTTCCCTCAGACTTGGCAGTTGGGTTAACTCTGTGCAACTTACTAAATTTTGTAGTAAGTTGTTTAAGCAGCAATAGAAGACTAATACAAAAACTAATAATCATAAAAAGGCTAAAACAAATAGCTCACTGGGAGTACCTCACCTTAAGAGGATGGACTTAGAATAGTAAATATCAATGGGGAGATGGGGCTGGAGAAGAGTAGAATAAAGCTGAGGGAACAAAGTGCCAGCCTGAGGGTAGGACCACAGAGGAGAAGTCCACACTGATGCTGAAAACTTGGCCTCTGTGCACCTATGCCAATCAAATCCCAGAGACACAGTTTTGGGTGAAGTAGACAAGAATAGCTTTATCACTTTGCCAGACCAAGGGGAGCATAGCAGGCTCCTTCCCTTGACAACTGTGTGTCCCAACCTACTAGGATATGGTGAGGAGTTTTATAGCAATAGTTCAAGGGTGGGATTGCTCATAAGATTAGGGTGTGTGCAGGGCCTGCACTCCTTTAATCTGGTCTAAGACAATCTGCTGAGTTTCTGTGGTTCTTAATCTGGCCTCGGGTGGACTTCCTGAAGAGCTTCTCTTGTTCTTTAATCTGGAATGAAGAATGCTGACATCTTCCATTTGTTGGGAGTTTTAGTTCTATAAAGAGCTTAGAAGATACTGTTATGTGTATCCCTTGAGGCAGAACCAGGACTCTGCTCCAAGGCTACACTGTTGTTTCTTAGCTCTTCCTCCCCTATCTCTGCATCCCCTCCTTTCTCTGATTAGCAACAGTTTGAATCTGCCCTTTGGGACTCAGGGGAGGTCATGGAGGCTGGAGTCTTTTCACTATAAACAAGAAATGGGGGACATGGAAAGGCTTCCATGCCCAGGTGTCCCATAGTGTCCCGCTCGGTTTCAACACTGGGTAGGGGACAGTGCAGCAGAAGGAGTCATCCTAAGAATATTTAGTGAGGGAACAGAAAGGCTTAAGGGATACTGTCCAATTATATTAGCCATAAGGGAGTTTCTGCCAGCCAAAACAGAGAGTTTACTTCCCAGGCCCTGCTTTACAAGTAGAGGTTTAAGGAGTCTCTCCTGGGTGCAATTACTGGTGAATAAACCTCAGTCCCAATACAGCAAAAGTAACCTGTGCAGGCTCTTTCGAGAAATTCATTTTAAAATGATTTGGTGGTAGGTAAGGGGTTCATTTTTTGATGTATTGGCTTTCCTAGTATCCTCAGTTCAATTTATTATGCAGCCATCATAGGCCCCAAGATGCTTTTCTGTTGGCCTTGTGGCAGTGCTGGATAAATTCCAGTATCAACCATGCAAAATGGTTTCTCTGAATTTCTGTGGATTTAGATCTTCTAAAGAGTTACATTTCCATCTTATTGATTCATATGAAAATATTTCAAACAATCACAAAAGAAAATGTTTCTTCCAAATTCCTCCTTGGCTGAGTTGAACATTTATACAGTGTGCAAAGAGCAAAAGGTAAACTTTACGTACATTGGGAACAGGTTGCTTTCCAAGTAACTCAGCCAAAGAGGAAGGATTTCTTGGGTTCACTGGGAAGTGGCCCAGAGCTAATCACTTCAGCACTCCAGATACGGCAACCTTCCTTCCACCACCTCTTACTCATGACACATCCTGATGATCTCATAGCTCAGAAAACCTTGATTTCAGCCCTTGAATGGAGAATCTTTCCACATCACTGCCAAGTTTTCTTTATGCCCCTGCTTCTAAGGTGATTGACATCTGCTCACAAAAGCGGGCATCAATTATTAAAATCAGGATAAATACAATGCTGGTTATTACCTGAATCATACTAGACAAATTTAGAGATAATAACTTAATCCAACTATACTCTAACAACCTCTAAAAAATAAAAAGGATATCTTTTAGGGTTGGTGAAACAAAATCAAGTAAGACTTTGGGTTTTAGGCAGTCACATCATCCTCTTTTATGAAGTTTTATTGGTTCTTATGGAGACTATTCCTTGTATATTATTTAAGACTTGTCTTCATCCAAATAAAAGGAGTGACACGCAAGCAGCCCACTCTCAGCGTATCAAGTGGAAAGTGATAAAGTTACAGAAAAGAAGCAGCATTTGGATATTCCAATTTGCACTTGTGAATGTGGCAGTGGATTGGATGTCTAGGTTATTCAGCCTCAAATTCAGTCCAGGCCTGCTTGGGCTGCAAAGCAAACCTCAGCAAATTTAAGAAAATTGAAATCATATCAAGGATCTATTCTGACAAAAATGCTATGAGATTAGAAATCAACTACAAGGAAAAAACTGCAAAAAACATGACCATGTGGAGCCTGAACAATACTAAACAACAAATGGATCACTGAAGAAATCAAAGAAGAAATCAAAAAATACCTGGAGACAAATTTAAATGAAAACACGATGATCCAAAGCCTATGGAACACAGCGAAAGCATTCTAAGAGGGAAGTTTATAGTGATACAACCTTACCTCAGGAAACAAGAAAAATATCAAATAAACAACCTAACCTTGCACTTAAAGCTACTAGAGAAAGAAGAACAAACAAAACCCAAAGTTAGTAGAAGGAAAGAAATAATAAAGATCAGAGCAGAAATAAATGAAATAGAGACTAAAAAAATACTTTAGAAAAGATCAATGAAACTAAAAGCTGGTTCTTTGGAAAGATAAACAAAACTGATAAACCTTTAGCCAGATTCATAAAAAAAAAGAGAGGGCCTAAATCAATAAAATTAGAAATGAAAAAGGAGAAGAGAAGTTACAACTGGCACCACAGAAACACAAAGGATCATGAGAGACTACTACAAGCAACTATATGCCAATAAAATGGACAACCTAGAAGAAATGGACAAATTCTTAGAGAGGAGCAATCTCCCAAGACTGACCCAGCAATAAACATGAATAGTCTAGGGCTGCTTTGGGAACAACTCTATGGCTTTGGAATTACCATCCATTATTACATGGTTATGCCAGAAGGGCACATGCTCTGAAATTGTTGTCAAAAAAGAAGTGATAGGTTTAACTCACCCAGTCTTTTTCATTTTCTCATTCTTCTGGGACTAAGGGAAGGGAAATACTATAAAGAGGAATTTTGAAAGCAGTTGGCCCTTTCAGGCCAAATAGGAAGCACTACTGACAAAGTATTAAATCTTAGTCAATACAGGATCCCCATGCATCATATCGGGTCCTATGCTTTCCTCTAAAGGGAGGAGATAAAAAATCATTGGCCAAAACTAGGTCCAATATGTCTGCTGGTTTCCTAAGACCACTAGTTAAGCAAGACAATCTCCATACCCTTTTTAGAGCTGTTGACGTTTCCATGAAAAGGTTCCTACAGAAAACAGCCAGATTCCCAATGTTCTCCAGAGATATGCAAGGGATTTTGTCTCTACAGATCCTTACCTATTTCAACTCCAACATCCCACAAAAACTGACCTGTGTTGGGATGGCTTGTACGTGGTGAATTTCTGTCATTCCCCCTCCTATATCCACAACCATCATTGCTACTCAGTAGAGCACAACTGCTCTCAGAGCCCTTCTCAAAATAGTACTCTGTCTTTTTTACCTCTCTTGAGATCCCAGAACAAAATAAAGGCCTGAGTGAGCAATTCACTCAATGCATCGTGTTCTGTTTTAGCTATGGCTATCTAGACCACTTTGGGAGTCCTCCTGACTCTTTTTAAAAACAGTGGCTGTAAGAATTAATACAATTTCTAAATGGAGACTCACAAACTTTCCACAAGTGGTGTAGGCACTTGTCAGTATCAATTTCATATTTTACCAAGAAGGATTTGATTAGATGTCATCTCAGGGTCAAGGACAACTATATTCTTCCTCTGTTGAGGATCAGAGGAGGCAGAGTATAGAGGTGGTGATCTCACATTTTATGCTTGGTGGGTCAAGTGTGCTAAGAAACCAGGTGAAGGAAAAAGCTACTGACTTATGGGTGAGAACCTGGACACTCTGACTCTCACTGTCTATGACAACTCACTCTGTCTCATCTCTCATACCTGCTCACTAAGGCTTTTATTCCTGCTTATAAAATGGCTCTCAAATTCATCCCTCTTTGCCCACTGCCTAATAATCCTTCTAACTAAGAGACTGTATCAACCTCTTATTTGGTTACTCTTAGCTGCAATTTCTATCATCCTCTGCCGTCCAGTCAACCATTTGAAGCACATTCAAATCCTCTGAAGTATGTCACCTTTTAATTTGTATGCAAACTCCTAAACCCGGCAAATAAGGTCTTCTAAATTCTGGCCTTCATCTCTCAGCTCTATTTCATGCTCTCATTCTAATTCTTATCCAAAGTTATTTACTGCCCCTGTACACATTGTGCCCTTGGGACTTTCCCTCTGCTATTTCCTTTCCTAAAATTGCTCCCTTCTTTCTTCCTTTCTAACACCCAAATACTATGCTTGGATCCAGATCAAACCTGGCTTGACCATGAAGCATTCCCTGATCCTCTGTCCTGGGACTGCTCACTCCTTCCCCTGTGCTCTCTTAGCAAATCAGACTGCATTTTTCATATAGTCTTGATCACACTCTCCTTTATTTTATCATTCACTACCTTGTGAACTAAAATAATATAAAATTATTATCTGATATAACTCAAGATCTGTCACTGCATGCATACAAGACTGGCACATGATACAAATACAATAAATATTGCATAATTCACCCTGATGCTCTAGATTTCCCATTTTGCTACCTGTGTGTTTATTTACAGAGGTTTTATGGGGTGGTGGTGAAGATTTCAGCCTCTGGGAACCAAACTATCTGGATTTGAATCTTGGCTCTGTCCCCTAATATCTGTGTGATCTTAGGGAAGTTACTCCATGAGGATAATAAAGACCTCACATGGTCATCACAAGAATTAAATGAGCTGATATGAGTAAAACATTTAGAACAGTGCCTGGTACACTCTTCAATATTCAATAAAGGTCACAAGTTCACTTAGCTAAACTCTCCCTCAAGCCTGTGATCATTGACTAACAAAGGGCAGGGTGGCATGCTGTGCAGAGCTTTTGTTCAGAATGAGTCCTGGAGCGAAGGGGTCTGGACCAGAAAAGATGTAGCAGATTCTGCAGTCTTGGAAAACAATGAGCCAGGATGACAGAGTCCACTAAAACAGAAAGGAGTAGGCAGGTCTGAATGAGCAGAAACCAGAGACCAGGAGGTCAGAGTCTGCAAGGGTGGCTCCACGAGGAGCTTGGGAAGCGCCTAGTCCTAAGGCAGAGGTGGCTTGCTGTCTGCTCCACATTTGCTTTCCCTTCCAGGAGCAGGCAGACCTGGAAACTCAGGCAAATAACAGAGCTAGAGAAAACCAAAGGCCTTCATCTGGCCGTAGCCCTGTGGAGGCAAACACAAAGATCCAGCCCATCTCATGCAGATATAACCAGAGGATATGCAGTTCACACAGCCCCTGGGTTAATCCCTTTACAGACAAATCAGTGACCAACTCAATCTACATTAGGTTAATCCTTTTTGTTTTGTTTTGTTTTGCTGTACACGGGCCTCTCACCGCTGCAGCCCCTCCTGCCGCGGAGCACGGGCTCCGGACACGCAGGCCCAGCGGCCACAACCCACGGGCCCAGCCGCTCCGCGGCACGTGGGGCCCCCCTGGACCGGGGCATGAACCCGAGCCCCCCGCATCAGCAGGCGGACTCCCAACCACTGCGCCACCAGGGAAGCCCAGGTTAATCCTTTTTTTAACCTGCAAATTTATAGGTCATCAGTCTAGACAAGGTATGAGCTGTGAGAATGCAATACAAAATGGCAATCCATGGCAATCCACATCCTTTAGTGCCTAACTCATTTTCTCCTCATAAAACTTTCAAAGCATTTTACATTATTACTTTATGCCTGAGTCATAATATTGTTAAAGCTTACAAAAATCATTTCAGTGTTAATTCCCCTGGCTCAGCTTTCTTAAATATCTTCCTCAGAAGTTGTATATAATTTAACCAGAAAAGGTGTTTTTTTGTTGTTGTTGTTGTTGTTTTTAACCAACTGAAGTAATCAGAAAGCAGATGAAGTAAGGAAAATAAAATAACTGCTAGGTGAATGCAGGGTTTGAAGTTGGGAGCTATGAGCTTCACTCACTCATTACGTTGCTATAAAATGACCATTTGACCTGGCCCTTTGCCCCACCAGATATCCCTACCATCTACCACAGGCTGAGCTGTGCCATATGCCACCAAATGAAATTATCGTTTTTATTATTCTCTCATCAACAACAATGACCAATCAATCCAGAATGAGCAAAAGTCATGTTAAAGGCAACTCCAATATAACGTATCAAAGCAAAAGCATTTTGTCTGTATTCAGAGTCCATTTATCTCTCAAAGGAGCTGCTTCAGGTGCTAGGCAGCTCAGCGAGGTATGGAACAGTCAGGAACCCATACCCACAACCACCAGCCATGCCACCTACAAAGAGGAGTTGGAGCCTGAGCAGCAGGAGGCCCATGAGAACATGGAGCCAACAGGAGCTGGTCCAGAACTTCAGGGGCTGCAGGAGGCACAGAGGCAGGGCATGGATGATCATTTTTCTGAGAATACAGTCTAAAAAGTTCTCATGATTCTCAGAAAAGACCATGACTTGAAAAGGATTAAGTCATCATCTCAGAGATGAAAGAGACATCTTCCCAGAGGATGGTCCTGGAATAGCATTTTAATGATTTAAAGGGAGCCCTTAGGAAGCTCCATTTTGAGCGGTTGGTCTTTTGCAAGAAGTAGACACCAATGAACAGAGTAGTAAGCCACTAGATGATTCCAGAAGTCAAAGAGCATGGAACTAACCCTGTAGAGGACAGTCCAAGAAAGAGAGACTGCCATTCTTGGTGGTGTATAAGAGCAGAGTGAGAAGCTGCAGAGCTTTACCAAAAGAGCCTCACACATTCAGTTGGACAGACTACCAGAAGTGCCTTTACTGGATGATGTACGAAGGCAACTTCCTAGTTGAATGACTCAGTTCTTAACATAGTGAAAAACTACATTTTAAACCATGGAACAGCAGCATCTCACCCACCAGTTCAGATACAAGAAAAAAATAGAAAACCCTGGTGGCATGAGTGTACAATGATGTAAGATGGATGATGAGTTTAGTGCCCAAGATGACAGGCTCCAGTCCCATAAATGTACTTCAAATCATTTTGAGGATGTATATGCAGCACTGAAATGAATTTCATAGCATTGTTCTTAGAACCCAATTATCACTTCTGGTGGAGGAGATGGCTTCCAGGAATGGAGTCCTTGAAGCATCCCCCAAATAGGTCATCTCACATTGGTGCCTTATGAGTGGAAAGATGGCCTTGAAGGGCACTGTCTGAGCAATAGAAGAAGTAGAACACTCCAGAAAGATTCTGAATCCAACTCCAGCACCCCAAATTATTTCTGTGGACAGACATTAACATTTGGAGTTGAAATTGAGAGACAATTGGATGGGAGAGACATTATAGGAGTGTGGGCAGATCATAGAATGAATAAGAATCTCTGCAGAAGCATCAGACAGTGTGCATTAGTGCAAACAGTGCCATTTTTGAAAATGGAAAAGAAATGACTAATCAGTTACTGGCAGTTACTCCTGGGAAAGGTGGCTGATAAAACTGTCACATTTGACATTGAAACTGTGACTCTAGGAACCATCAAAATAACAAAGGCAGAAACTTCAAGCTTCAAATAATTATTAGCTTGAACAGCAGAGAAGTGTTTGTTGACTGCTTACTTGATGAATCATTCAGATCTCTTTATGTTGGATGTTAATTTTTCCAACCTGAATGGAAAGTGCTAGTGTTTTAGATTCTTGGATGACTAGCTTTGGTCTGCAGGGTTTTAGGGCAGCTGTTCTTAACCTGGTTTAGTTGTAATTGATACAAATAGTAGGATTCAATCTCTTGGGCTATTGGAAATGGAAAATACTTACTGGATACATTTTGGAATATTTTAGCAATAAGATACTTAAATGTTGTAGACAAAACCATAATGCAGTCAATTTTATTTTTAGGAGAGTGTTCATTAAAATACCATATCACAATAAAAATTGAATTGACTTTAAAAATACCCATGTATAAAAAGGGCTATACCCTTCTACTGTGCTTCTTTTTAAAGTTGGTTATTAGAATGGAAAAAGTCAATGTAACATTATTTGATTAAATCTCCATATTTTAAGGATCCAAGACCATATAAAGCTTAGAATAAAACAACAGGAATAGACGTAAAGAAGCCAGAGTTTGGTAATATATATTCATCATGTGCTCTCCACATAAGTGTGTTGAGTGTGCTCTCCATATTCAGATGTTTTGTAAGTACTGTTGACTTTTATCTTAGGTTCAGTAAAACTTTAAGTCCTAAAAGCATTACAATTTTTGCATATTTTTAAATGCCTGACAAAACATCTGAAATAAAGAATTTTCTTTTGCTATTTCTATGCAATGTGATTCAAGATAGTCTAAAGGATTTTTATAGGGCAAAACTACTATGGAAGTGGTATGCACAGCAGTGTTAGCCATTTTATGTGTATGTCACGTGCACGTGTGCTTATCCAGCCTCAGTGACATACTTGCACTATTTGTAGGTTACGATTTGCAGTCCAGTTTAATGTCAATTTGATGAATGATATTTTAGTTGAATAAACAAGCACCGTGGGAGAAAGAGAAATGGAGGAAAGATACAGGCTCTTAATTGTCTGGCTCAGAAGGCACACCAACCACTTCTGCTCACAGTCCATTGGGCAATCTAGCCACATGACTCTAACTTAGATATTTTTTGAAAATTGAAACGTGTGTAACATATTTGAAGCATTTATTTCATGTATAGAAATGGTGGTCTTCATTTACTAGGCCAGTCTACAGAAGTTTCTTTTCAATGGGATTTTTTTCCTTTTCACTTGTATGAATACAGAAGTATTTTGAAAAGCAAGTTTAATTTTTTTAAGACATTCCCACCAACAGTGGAAGTGGGTTCACTTTTCTTCACACCCTCTCCAGCATTTATTGCTTTTAGATTTTTTGATGATGGCCATTATGACTGGTGTGTGGTCATACCTAATTGTAGTTTTCATTTGCATTTCTCTAATGATTAGTGATGTTGAGCATCCTTTCATGTGTTTGTTGGCAATCTGTATATCTTCTTTGGAGAAATTTCTATTTAGGTCTTCTGCCCATTTTTGGATTGGGTTGTTTGTTATTTTGATATTGAGCTGCATGAGCTGCTTGTAAATTTTGGAGATTAACCCTCTGTCAGTTGCTACATTTGCAAATATTTTCTCCCATTCTGAGGGTTGTCTTTTCATCTTGTTTGTGTTTTCCTTTGCTGTGCAAAAGATTTTAAGTTTCATTAGGCCCCAGTTTTTTACTTTTGTTTTTATTTCCATTTCTTTAGGAGGTGGGTCAAAAAGGATGTTGCTGTAATTTATGCCATACAGTGTTCTGCCTATGTTTTCTTCTAAGAGTTTGAAAGTGTCTGGCCTTACATTTATATTTTTGATCCATTTTGAGTTTATTTTTGTGTATGGTGTTAGGGAGTGTTCTAATTTCATTCTTTTACTTGCAGCTGTCCAGTTTTCCAAGCACCACTTATTGAAGAGGCTATCTTTTCTCCATTGTATATTCTTGCCTCCTTTATCAAAAATAAGGTGACCATATGTGTGTGGGTTTATCTCTGGGTTTTCTTTTTTTTTTACATATATATTGGAGTAAAATTGCTTCACAATGGTGTGTTAGTCTCTGCTTTATAACAAAGTGAATCAGTTATACATATACATATGTTCCCATATCTCTTCCCTCTTGTGTCTCCCTCCCTCCAACCCTCCCTATCCCACCCCTCCAGGCCATCACAAAGCACCGATCTGATCTCCCTGTGCTATGCGGCTGCATAGCACTAGCTATCTACCTTACATTTGGTAGTGTATATATGTCCATGCCTCTCTCTCGCTTTATCACAGCTTACCCTTTCCCCTCCCCATATCCTCAAGTCCATTCTCTAGTAGGTCTGTGTCTTTATTCCTGTCTTACCCCTAGGTTGTTCATAACATTTTCTTTTTTCTTAAATTCCACATATATGTGTTGGCATACGGTATTTGTCTTTCTCTCTCTGACTTACTTCACTCTATCTCTGGGTTTTCTATCCTGTTCCATTGATCTATATATCTGTTTTAGTGCCAGGGCCATACTGTCATGATTACTGTAGGTTTGTAGTATAGTCTGAAGTCCAGGAGGCTGATTCCTCCAGCTCTGTTTTCTTTCTCAATATTGCTTTGGCTATTCGGGGTCTTTTGTGTTTCCATACAAATTGTGAAATTTTTTATTCTAGTTCTGTGAAAAATGCCATTTGTAGTTTGATAAGGATTGCATTGAATCTGTAGATTGATTTGATAGTATAGTCATTTTCACAATGTTGATTCTTCCAATCCAAGAACATGGTATATCTCTCCATCTGTTTGTATCATCTTTAATTTCGTTCTTCAATGTCTTATAGCTTTCTGCATACAGGTCTTTTGTCTCCTTAGGTAGGTTTATTCCTGAGTATTTTATTCTTTTTGTTGCAGTGGTAAATGGGAGTGTTTCCTTAATTTCTCTTGCTGATTTTTCATCATTAGTGTATAAAAATGCAAGAGATTTCTATGCATTGATTTTGTATCTGCTACTTTACCAAATTCATTGATTAGCTCTAGTAGTTTTCTGGTAGCAACTTTAGGATTCCTTATGTATAGTATCATGTCATTTGCAAACAGTGACAGCTTTACTTCTTCTTTTCCAATTTGGATTCCTTTTATTTCTTTTACTTCTCTGATTGCTGTGGCTAAAGCTTCCAAAGCTATGTTGAATAATATTGGTGAGAGTGGACACCCTTGTCTTGTTCCTGATCTTAGAGGAAATGGTTTCAATTTTTCACCATTAAGAACTATGTTGGTTGTGGGTTTGTCATATATGGCCTTTATTATGTTGAGGTAAGTTCACTCTATGCCTAATTTCTGGAGGGTTTTTATCATAAATCTGTGTTGAATTTTGTCAAAAGCTTTTTCTCATCTATTGAGATGATCATATGGTGTTTCCCCTTCAATTTGTTAATATGGTTTTTCACATTGATTGATTTGCATATATTGAAGAATCCTTACAATGTAAATTGACACAACCACTATGGAGAACAGTGTGGAGGTTCCTTAAAAAACTAAAAATAGAACTACTATACAGCTTAGCAATCCCACTACTGGGCATATACCCTGAGAAAACCATAACTCAAAAAGAGTTATGTACAACAATGTGCATTGCAGCTCTATTTAAAATAGCCAGGACATGGAAGCAACCTAAGTGTCCATCGACAGATGAATGGATAAAGAAGATGTGGCACATATATACAATGGAATATTACTCAGCCATAAAAAGAAACGAAATTGAGTTATTTGTAGTGAGGTGGATGGACTTAGAGTCTGTCATACAGAGTGAAGTACGTCAGAAAGAGAAAAACAAATACCATATGCTAACACATATATATGGAATCTAAAAGAAAAAAAAATGATTCTGAAGAACCTAGGAGTAGGACAGGAATAAAGAAGCAGATATAGAGAATGGAATTGATGTCACTGGGAGGGGGAAGTTTACCTGAGACGAAGTGAGAGAGTGGCCTGGACTCTATATACACTACCAAATATAAAATAGATAGCTAGTGGGAAGCAGCTGCGTAGCACAGGGAGATCAGCTCCATGCTTTGTGACCACCTAGAGGGAGAGGATAGGGAAGGTGGGAGGGAGAAACAAGAGGGAGGGGATATGGGGATATATGTATACATATAGCTGATTCACTTTGTCATACCACAGAAACTAACACATTGTAAAGCAATTATACTCCAATAAAGATGTTAAAAAAAATGCTGGAGAGGGTGTGGAGAAAAGAGAATCCTCCTACACTGTTGGTGGGAATGTAGATTGGTGCAGCCACTATGGAAAACAGTATGGAGTTTCCTTTAAAAACTAGAAATAGAGCTACCATATGATCCAGCAATCCCACTCCTGGGCATATACCCAGAAAAGATGAAAACTCTAATTCAAATAAAGATATATGCACCCCAATGTTCATAGCAGCACTATTTACAATAGCCAAGACGTGGAAACAATCCAAGTGCCCATCAACAGACAATTGGTTTAAGAAGATGTAATATATATATATACATGGAATATTACTCAACCATAAAAAAGGATGAAATACTGCCATTTGCAGCAACATGGATGGACCTAGAGATTATACTAAGTAAGTCAGACAGAGAAAGACAAATATTGTATTCTATTACTTACATGTGGAATCTAAAAACTAATACAAATGCATCTATATACAAAACAGAAACAATCTCACAGACATAGAAAATAAACTAAAAAAATAAGAATAAAAACATAAAAACAGTTTAATCTCACTATTAATTGGAGAAGTGCAAATAAAAATGAAATATTACTTTTGTCTTCGAGATAGAAGATTCTTAATGTAGAATGATGGCAAAAATAGGGGGTAATTGCTGCTTTTATGTAATGATCCAGTCACTTGGAGGGAGATTGAAGAGAATCTATTAAAATGAAAGTTCCAAAACAAAATTAGGTACATACATACAATAAAATATTATTCAACCTTAAAAAGGAAGGAAATTCTGACAAATGCTACAACATAGTTGAACACTGAAGACATTATGACAAGTGAGATAAGCCAATAACAAAAGGACAAATTCTGTATGATTCCACCCAAACAAGGTACTTAGAGTAGTCAAATTCAGAGTCAGAAAATAGAACGGTGGTGGTCTCGGGATTAGGGTAGGGGAAAATGGATTTAATGTGTAATAGGTACAGAGTTTCAATTTTGCAAGATTAAAAAATTTCTGTGGATAGATTGTGGTGATGATTGCACAGTATGTGAATGAACTTAATGCTACTGAAAATGGTTAAAATTGTAAATTTTATGTTGTGTATATTTTACCACATTTTTTAAATAATATTTTTTTTAATAAAATAAAATGAAAGCTTTAAAAATTTTTTTTAAACTATTTGAGGTTTCAAATTCCCTGTTATATAATCATCACCTTTTTCCCTTGCATTTTTTTACACATAAATAAGTTGTCTTTCTTTTGTTTAGGGAATAAGCTTAAGAAGGTTTCATTAGGTTAAGAAGATGTGCTGGAATATAGTTGTCTTGTTCAGCTATCTGAAACAAAATAAAAAACTAAAAGTAATTTTTTTTAAAAAAGCTGCTTGACCCACCTAGAGAACAGAATTGTGGTTGCTAAGGGGAGAGGGGTTGGGGAAGGGGTGGACTGGGTGTTTGGGATTAGTAAATGCAAACTCATATACAGAATAAATAAACAGCAAGGTCTTACTGTGTAGTACAGTGAATTATATTCAATATCTTGTGATAAATCATAATGGAACAGAATATGAGAAAGAATATTTATATATGTATAACTGAATCACTTTGCTGTACAGTAGAAATTAACACAATAAAATAATTGTGTTAATTATTTTATTGTGTTAACACAATAAAATATTACTTCAATAAAATAATTTTTAATACTTTAACTTTAATAAACATTAAGGTATACATAATCATAACTTTAGCAACCGTGCATTTTGATGTTTATCAGAAATGAATTTTACATAACAAAAAGGAAGAAGCTGCCAGGGTAGCAAAATTGCAGTCTCTACCCCAGGCAGCAGATATTGGGTTCTATTTTTTTTTTTTCGCACACACACACTGTATTTTATTTTTAGAAGAGATAAATAAACTGACACCAAGCATTGTAAATGGGTGACCACAACAAAAGCAACAATGATTGCAATTACCAAATACAAAACACACTCATACTATGTCATAATATTGACATTCAGTACAGTAATCCTCCACTGTAACAGCTCCTTTACTTTGCAGGAAAAATTGATTTGTATATTTTTTGCCTCTGAGTCCTTGCAGGATATTTTTTTTTAATTCAAACAGAAAGTCACAAAAATTATAATCATCCTCATCAGTTCACTCAGTCCCATGTAATTAATTTTTTTTTATCTTGATCTTTTGTTAGCACTTTTATGAATTCATCAGTTTTCCATTAGAGTTCTGAAAATGCTTATCCATTCAGTTCAGCAGTATAGTCAGTAACCAGAAATGTGTATTTGTCAGAGTCTTTTCCATGAATTCCTTGAAGATGAAACCCTTTTATAGGAATATATTTGCAAAAGCATCAGAGTACACCCAGAACTGTCTGTAAATGACAAAAAACTTAAAAATGACCATGGTTAAAGACTTGATGAAAGTTCATAATAATGCAATTGACAAGGAAATTTAGTTATTTCTGAGATATACATTTAAAGTAATAACTAGAATTATGACTTATAACATTAGACCAGAACATATAAGATTTTTAGAAATTTCATTTAATGTCTGAAACATTTATATTAACCTATTTCCATACAAATAATCCAAAGAAAGTTAAGTATTAGTTGTTTTTTTTGTCTGTTTGTTTCTTTATACTACAGGTTCTTATTAGTCATCAATTTTATACACATCAGTGTATACATGTCAATCTCAATCACCCAATTCAGCACACCACCATCCCCACCCCACCACAGTTTTCCTCCCTTGGGGTCCATACATTTGTTCTCTACATCTGTGTTCAACTTCTGCCCTGCAAACTGGTTCTTCTGTACCATTTATCTAGGTTCCACATACATGCATTAATATACGATATTTGTTTTTCTCTTTCTGACATACTTCACTCTGTATGACAGTCTCTAGATTTGTCCATGTCTCAACAAATGACTCAATTTCGTTCCTTTTTATGGCTGAGTAATAGTCCATTGTATATATGTACCACAACTTCTTTATCCATTCGTCTGTTGATGGGCTATTGAAAAGAGTGCTTCAATGAACATTGGGGTGCATGTGACTTTTTGAATTATGGTTTTCTCTGGGTATATGCCTAGTAGTGGGATTGCTGAATTATATGGTAATTGTATTTTTAGTTTTTTAAGGAAACTCCATACTGTTCTCCATAGTGGCTCTATCAATTTAACTTCCCACCAACAGTGCAAGAGGATCCCCTTTTCTCCACACCCTCTCCAGCATTTGTTGTTTGTAGATTTTCTGATGATGCCCATTCTAACTGGTGTGAGGTGATACCTCTTTGTAGTTTTGATTTACATTTCTCTAATAATTAGTGATGTTGAGCAGCTTTTCATGTGCTTCTTGGCCATCTGTATGTCTTCTTTGGAGAAATGTCTATATAGGTCTTCTGCCCATTTTTGGATTGGGTTGTTTGTTTCTTTAATATTGAGCTGCATGAGCAGTTTATATATTTTGGAGATTAATCCTTTGTCCGTTGATTCATTTGCAAATATTTTCAAAATATTATTACTTCAATAATAATTATTATTTATTATTATTTCAATAAAATAATTAGAAAAAAAAAAGCTGCTTGACCCATAGACCTCCCATTTCCCAGTCCTGCCCTGTCCCTCTAGCCTCTCATTTGTGTACATTCAAACCATCCTTCTTACTCTCTTTCTCACTCCCCCTCCCTCTGTTTGCCAGTTATGACCTCACTTATTCATACTGAACAGTGTTACCAATTATATTTGTGCTGGAGAAGTATTAGAGTGATCCAGTCTGAGGTACTAACAGTATGAGTAAGACAGGAAAATTTGTCGAATAATGCTGAAAAATATTGCTGAGCACTTTAAGGAATATGAAAGTAGCATGAGTCAAGAAATGGCCCAACCCTGATTATGGTTTGACAGAGTGCCAAAGTACTCAGAATAGTACTTTACTGTTAAATGCAGGATAATGTATTTAAAGGAAACTTGTGTGTTCTGAGATATAAATGCTTCAAGTATTCAAAATAAAAGAGGTCTAGTGATGACTGTAATTATCAAGGAAGGTTGCCTAGAATGGTAGTACAAGGTTTTAAGACCAGGCAGCTCTGTATTGGAGAGAGCTCTGAATAGCAAAAAGAAGAACTGAAATATTTAAGGGTGGAAAATAAACCACTGTATGGGACTTTTGTTTATTTTTTTCCATGTGCTTAGAGCAGGGTTATGATATAATAAAATCAGTTCTTTTATAATATTATTCTGAACAAATGTATGAACATCTGCCCAATGGAGGCAATGCTATTATTTCCTAAAATTATAGGATCACAGCATACCACAGCTGAGAAAGACTTAAAGACCACTCATTTATTAATTGTAAAAAGTGGCCCATGAGCAGAATATAACCCACAGACTTTTGTGTGAACCAAATAGTGATTTACAAATTTGATCCAATATTCAAAAATTAGGAGATTTCACATGAAAATCTGGAATTGTAAATTCACCTTAAAAAATAGAGGTAGAGTGCCTCCCATAGGCAACTTGCACAAGCCTCTTAGATAACCTCATCCACCAGAGGGCAGACAGCAGAAGCAAGAAGAACTACAGGCCTGAAGCCTGTGGAACAAAAACCATATTCACAGAAAGATAGACAAGATGAAAAGGCAGAGGGCTATATACTAGATGAAGGAACAAGATAAAACCCCAGAAGAACAAGTAAACGAAGTGTAGATAGGCAACCTTCCAGAAAAATAATTCAGAAAAATGATAGTGAAGTTGATCCAGGACCTTGGCAAAAGAATGGAGGCAAAGATCGAGAAGATGCAAGAAATGATTAATAAAGACCTAGAAGAATTAAAGAACAAACACGTAGAAGAATTAAAGAACAAACAAACAGAGATGAACAATACAATAACTGAAATGAAAAATACACTAGAAGAAATCAATAGAGGAATAACTGAGGCAGAAGAATGGATAAGTGACCTGGAAGACAGAATGGTAGAATTCACTGCTGTGGAACAGAATAAAGAAAAAAGAATGAAAAGAAATGAAGACAGCCTAAGAGACTTCTGGGACAACATTAAACACAACAGCATTCACATTATAGGGGTCCCAGAAGGACAAAAGAGAGAGAAAGGATGAGAGAAAATATTTGAAGAGATTATAATCCCAAACTTCCCTACCATGGGAAAGGAAATAGCCACCCGAGTCCACAAAGCACAGTGAGTCCCATACAGCATAAACCCAAGGAGAAACATGCCAAAACACAAGGTAATCAAACTAGCAAAAATTAAAGACAAAGAAAAATTATGGAAAGCAGAAAGGGAAAAAATAAAACAAAGAACATACAAGGGAACTCCCATAAGGTTAACAGCTGATTTCTCAGCAGAAACTCTACAAGCCAGAAGGGAGTGGCATGATATACTTAAAGCGATGAAAGGGAAGAACGTACAACCAAGATTACTCTACACGGAGAGGATCTCATTCAGATTTGACAGAAAAATTAAAAGCTTTACAGACAAGTAAAAGCGAAGAGAATTCAGCATCACCAAACCAGCTCTACAACAAATGCTAAAGGAACTTCTCAAAGTGGGAAACACAAGAGAAGAAAAGGACCTACAAAAACAAACCAAAAACAATAAAGAAATGGTCAAAGGAATATACACATCAGTAATTACCTCAAACGTGAATGGATTAAATGCTCCAATCAAAAGGCACAGGCTTGCTGAATGGATACAAAAACAAGACCCATATATATGCTGTCTACAAGAGACCCACTTCATACCTAGGGACACATACAGACTGAAAGTGAGGGGGAAAATGAGGGGATGGAAAAAGATATTCCATGAAAATGGAAACCAAAAGAAAGTTGGAGTAGCAATACTCATATCAGATAAAATTGATTTTAAAATAAAGAATGTTACAAGAGACAAGGAAGGACACTACATAATGATTAAGGGATCAATCCAAGAAGATATAACAACTGTAAATATTTATGGAGCCAACATAGGAGCACCTCAATACATAAGGCAACTGCTAACAACTTTAAAACAGGAAATCGAAAGTAACACAGAGATAGTGGGGGACTTTAACACCTCACTTACACCAATGGACAGATCATCCAAAATGAAAATAAATAAGGAAAAAGAAGCTTTAAATGACACAATAGACCGAATAGATTTAATTGATATTTATAGGACTTTCCATCCAAAAACATCAGGTTACACTTTCTATTCAAGTGCGCACAGAACATTCTCCAGGATACATCACATCTTGGGTCACAAATCAAGCCTCAGTAAATTTAAGAAAATTGAAATCATATCAAGCATCTTTTCTGACCACAACGCTATGAGATTAGAAATGAATTACATGGAAAAAAAAAAACGTAAAAACACAAACACATGGAGGCTGAACAATACATTACTAAATAACCAAGAGATCACTGAAGAAATCAAAAAGGAAATCAAAAAATACCTAGAGAAAAATAACAATGAAAACAAAAAGATCCAAACCCTATGGGATGCAGCAAAAGCAGTTCTAAAAGGGAAGTTTATAGCTATACAAGCCTACCTCAAGAAACAAGAAAAATCTCAAATAAACAATCTAATCTTACACCTAAAGGAACTAGAGAAAGGAGAGCAAACAAAACCCAAAGTCAGCAGAAGGAAAGAAATCATAAAGATCTGAGCAGAAATAAATGAAATATAAACAAAGAAAACAATAGCAAAAATAAATAAAACTAAAAGCTGGTTCTTTGAGAAGATAAAAAAAATTGATAAACCACTAGCCAGACTCATCAAGAAAAAGAGGGAGAGGACTCAAATCAATAAAATTAGAAATGAAAGAGAAGAAGTTACAACAGTCACCACAGAAATACAAAGCATTCTAAGAGACTACTACAAGCAACTCTATGCCAATAAAATGGACAACCTGGAAGAAATGGACAAATTCTTAGAAAGGTATAACCTTCCAAGACTGAACCAGCAAGAAATAGAAAATATGAACAGACCAATCACAAGTAATGAAATTGAAACTGTGATTAAAAATCTTCCAACAAACGAAGTCCAGGACCAGATGGCTTCACAGGTGAATTCTATCAAACATTTAGAGAAGAGCTAACACCCCTCTTTCTCAAACTCTTCCAAAAATTTTCAGGGGAAGGAACAATCCCAAACTCATTCTATGAGGCCACCATCACCCTGATACCAAAACCAGACAAAGATACTGCAAGAAAAAGAAAATTATAGACCAATATCACTGATGAATATAGATGCAAAAATCCTCAACAAAATACTAGCAAACAGAATCCAACAACACATTAAAAGAATCATACAGCATGACCAAGTGGGATTTATCCCAAGGATGCAAGGATTCTTCAATATACGGAAATCAATCAATGTGATGCATCTTATTAACAAATTGAAGAATAAAAACCATATGATAACCTCAATAGATGCAGAAAAAGCTTTTGACAAAATTCAACACCTGCTTATGATAAAAATTCTCCAGAGAGTGTGCCTAGATGGAACCTACCTCAACATAATAAAGTCCATATATGACAAACCGACAGCAAACATCATTCTCAATGGTGAAAAACTGAAAGCATTTCCTCTAAGATCAGGAACAAGACAAGGATGTCCACTCTCACCACTATTATTCAACATAATTTTGGAAGTCCTACCATGGCAGTCAGAGAAGAAAAAGAAATAAAAGGAATACAAATTAGAAAAGAAGAAGTAAAACTGTCACTGTTTGCACATGACATGATATTATACATAGAGAACACTAAAGATACCACCAGAAAACTACTAGAGTTAATCAATGAATTTGGTAAAGTTGCAGGATACAAAATTAATGCACAAAAATCTCATGCATTCCTAAACACTAATGGTGAAAAATCTGCAAGAGAAATTAAGGAAACACTCCCATTTACCACTGCAACAAAAAGAATAAAATACCTAGGAATAAACCTACCTAGGGAGACAAAAGACCTGTATGCAGAAAACTCTAAGACACTGATGAAAGAAATTAAAAATTATACCAACAGATGGAGAGATATACCATGTTCTTGGATTGGAAGAATCAATATTGTGAAAATGACTATACTACTGAAAGCAATCTACAGATTTAATGAAATCTCTATCAAATTACCAATTGTATTTTTTACGGAACTAGAAGAAAATGTCTTAAAATTTGTATGGAGACACAAAAGACCCCGAATAGCCAAAGCAGTCTTGAGGGAACAAAACAGAGCTGGAGGAATCAGACTCCCTGACTTCAGACTATACTACAAAGCTACAGTCAGCAAGAAAATATGGTACTGGCACAAAAACAGAAACATAGATCAATGGAAGAAGATAGAAAGCCCAGAGATAAACCCACGCACCTATGGTCAACTAATCTATGACAAAGGAGGCTGGGATATACAATGGAGAAAAGACAGCCTCTTCAATAAGTTGTGCTGGGAAAACTGGACAGCTACATATAAAAGAATGAAATTAGAACACTCCCTAACACCATACACAAAAATAAACTCAGAATGGATTAGAGACCTATATGTAAAACCAGACACTATAACACTCTTAGAGGAAAACATTTCAAGAACACTCTTTGACATAAATCACAGCAAGATCTTTTTTGATCCACTTCCTAGAGTAATGGAAATAAAAACACAAATAAACAAATGGGGCCTAATGAAACTTCAAAGCTTTTGCACAGCAAAGGAAACCATAAACAAGACAAAAAGACAACCCTCAGAATGGGAGAAAATATTTGCAAATGAATCAATAGACAAAGATTAATCTCCAAAATATACAAACAACTCATGTAGCTCAATATTAAAAAAACAAATAATTGTATCCTAAAATAGGCAGCAGACCTAAATAGACATTTCTCCAAAGAAGACATACAGATAGCCAAGAAGCACATGAAAAGCTGCTCAACATTACTAATTATTAGAGAAATGCAAATCAAAACTACAGTGAAGTATCACCTCACACCAGTTAGAATGGGCATCATCAGAAAATCTACAAACAACAAATGCTGGAGAGGGTGTGGAGAAAAGGGAACCCTCTTGCGCTGTTGGTGGGAACGTAAATTGATACAGCAACTATGGAAAACAGTATGGAGGTTCCTTAAAACACTAAAAATAGAATTACCATATGATCCAGCAATCTCACTGCTGGGCATATACCCAGAGAAAACCATAATTCAAAAAGCCACATGCACCCCAATGTTCATTGCATCACTCTTTACAATAGCCAGGTCATGGAAGCAACCTAAATGACCATTGACAGACGACGAATGGATAAAGAAGATGTGGTGCATATGTACAATGGAATATTTCTCAGTCTTTAAAAGGAACAATTTTGGGTCCTTTGTTGAGATGTGGATGGATCTAGAAACTGTCATACAGAGTGAAGTAAGTCAGAAAGAGAACAACAAATATTGTGTATTAATGCATATATGTGGAACCTAGAAAAATGGTACAGATGAACCGGTTTGCAGGGCAGAAATTGAGACACAGATGTAGAGAACAGAGGTATGGACACCAGAGGGTTAAAGCCATGGGGGGTTGGGTGTAGTGGTATGCTGAATTGGGCAATTGGCATTGACATGTATACACTGATGTGTATAAAATTGATGACTAATAAGAATCTGCTGTATAAAAAAATAAATAAAATAAAATTCAAAAAACAAAACAAATAAATAAAATAACGAAATATTCAAGTTTAAAAAATAAATAGAGGTAAAAGTTACAACCAACTATGAATATAACAAAAAAAGAAATGGACTTACAGATATAGAGAACAAACTAGTAGTTACCAGTGGAGAGAAGGGAGTGGGGAAGGGCTATAAAGGGGTAGGGAATTAAGAGTTATAAAATATTATGTACAAAATAAGCTACAAGGATATATTGTGCAACATGGGCATTATAGCCAATATTTTATAATAACTATAAATGGAGTCTAACCTTTAAAAATTGTGAATCATTATATTATGCACCTATAAATTATACAATAGTATACATCAGCTATACTTCAATTTAAAAAAAATAAGAGCCAACTTAAAAAAAAAAAATAGATGAGATATGTTACAATCACACCTCTGCATGTAAGTAATGTGATATGGCAGAGTGCCTGCCTTCTTTGGATGTCAGATGACTGCTCCAGGTTGACACAGTGCCCTATTTGGAAGAAGGTGAACTGTGATTAACCTCAACAAAGACCTCAGAAGATCCCATGGGAAGCTCTGGAACTGGGATAGTCTTTCAGATTTTCCCAAGTCAAAGCAAGGGGGAAAGACTTTGTACTTGTGTGTCAAACAATCATTGCAGACAGGCTGTCCCCAGAGAGGAAATGTAACCTTGGTTGAGGCAACCCCCTTCAACTGAGAGCTATTCTCAGAGAGAGACTCAAAGCTACCAGCCACCAACATTCTCATAGACTTGGGGAATTAGTGCTGCTGTCCTGAAGTGTTGCTGCTCCACAGAATCCACTTGGAGAGATTAAACCACTTATCAAAGGTCACACGGTTATTACTTTTTGGTGCCATAATTAAGTCCAGGTCTATCTGATTCCAGATCCATGTTCTTTACCTTAAAATTCTTCAAGTAACTTTACTGTGATATTGTGATTTATAAGAAGAAATATATATTTAGTCTTCATCCACAGTTCCTGGCTCATAGCTTCCAAACCCCTTGGAATTTTCAGAATTAAAAGAGCAATGGGTGTACCTTTTATTATAATGTTTGGTCTCTAGTCTAAGTTCCTGAAATTGATTCAGAACCATACAAGTGAAATGGGTGTCATTATTCATAACAAGCCCCTTTCCAACACAATTGTGTTTATGTTAATGAGGTGACTTTTGGTAAGCACCTAAGGATGGCAGCTTATTGCCAGTAGAACTGGCCATGAACAGAGGGTTGCAAATTTCAGGCTCACCCCCTGATTTCTGGGGAGGTGAGAAGGGCTGGAGGCTGAATCAATCACCAATGAGCAATGATTTAATTAAGCATGCCTGTGTAATGAAGCCTAAATAAAAATCAAAGGAGGTGATTAAGAGAGTTTCCAAGTTGGTAGACCAGAACGCTTCCACGTGCCCCCATGCTGGGCCCCAAACTCCATGAGGACAGAAGTTCCTTTGTTCAGGACTTTGCCCTATGTATCTCTTCATCTGGCTATTGATTCAGATCCTTCAATATTCTTTGTAATAAGCCAGTAACCTAGTGAGTAAGTAGGTTTCCTGAATTCTGTGAGCTGCTCTAACAAATTAATAGAACCTAAAGTGGGGGTAGGAAACTGCAGTCTGTAGCCAGAAGCTCAGGAAACAACCTAAGTTTGTGAATGGTGTCTGGAGGGCAGTCTAATGGGACTGAGCCCTTAACCTGTGAAATATGATGTTATCTCCAAGTAGATAGTGTCAAATTGAGTTGAATTGTAGGGTACCTGGCTAGTATTCAAGAGTTGCTTGGTGGTGGGGAATGCCACACCTCCTCATATTGAAATTGGAGTCAGAACCCATGTTTACTGTAATGCAGCAGTGGGACTGGAATATTCTCATAGAAATGCAATTGCTAAGTGAATCTGCATTATGAGATCAAAGCACAGGCCCCATGGAAATACATTCTGGGCAGCATACACTTGAAATCATGTCATGTCTCTGACCATTATCTCTTCTGGTTTCTGTTTATTTCATCATCAGTCACTCCCTCTGATTAGATGTCTTCTATCCAAATGACTTTCTTCAACCTCTGTTTGAAGGCTGATTTTGACCATCTGCTTCCTAAAACAGTTCCTTGATTATGTGCACTTGCCTTGAACAGCTGTTATATGTGTATAACAAAACTTGTATATATATATATATATATAT
Source organism: Pseudorca crassidens (assembly GCF_039906515.1). Classification (NCBI taxonomy): domain Eukaryota; kingdom Metazoa; phylum Chordata; class Mammalia; order Artiodactyla; family Delphinidae; genus Pseudorca; species Pseudorca crassidens. Next base: position 16,231,892 of record NC_090309.1, on the reverse strand, counting down.
ATATATATATATATATATATATATATATATATATATATATAATTAAATTTTTTTTTATACAACTACTTTTAATGTCATTTGCCTTGGCATTTTGAAAAACTTCCAGTGTGACCACATGCATATCCTATGAGTCAAAACATTCATTAGAACACAAAACAATGACAGAAAACAACATCACAAAAAAGTAAACATAGAAATTAGTGGGAGACGTTCAAGATGGCAGAGGAGTAAGACATGGAAATCACCTTCTTCCCCACAAATACAACAGAAATGCATCTATATGTGGAACAACTCCTACAGAACACCTACTGAACGCTGGCAAAAGACCTCAGATTTCCCAAAAGGCAAGAAAATCCCCAAGTACCTGGGTAGAGCAAAAGAAAAAAGAAAAAGCAGAGACAAAAGAATAGGGACAGGACCTGCACCTCTGGGAGGGAGGTGTGAAGAAGGAAAGGTTTCCACGCACTAGGAAGTCCCTGCACTGGCGGAGATGGGGTGTGGGGTTGTGGGGGGGGGAGGGAGCTTCGGAAACAAGAGGAGAGCACAGCAATAAGGGTGCAGAGGGCAAAGTGGAGAGATTCCCGCAGAGAGGATTGGTGCTGACCAGCACTCACCAGCCTGAGAGGTTTGTCTGCTCACGTACTGAGGTGGGTGGGGTCTGGGAGCTGAGGTTCAGGCTTCAGAAGTCAGACCCCAGGGAGAGGACTGGGGTTGGCTGCGTGAACACAGACTGAAGAGGGCTAGTGAGCCACAGATAGCTGGAAGGGAGTCCAGGAAAAAGTCTGGAACTACCTAAGAGGCAAGAGACCATTGTTTAGGGGTGTGCAACAAGAAGGGATTCAGACCACTGCTTAAATGAGCTCTAGAGACAGGCACGAGCTACGGCTGTCAGCACGGACACTAGAGACAGGCAAGAAATACTAAGGCTGCTGCTGTAGCCACCAAGAATCCTGTGTTCAAGCACAGGTCATCATCCACACCTCCCCTCCCAGGAGCCAGTGCAGCCTGCCACTGCAAGGGTCCCGTGATCCAGGAACAACTTCCCCGGGAGAACACACAGCACACCTCAGGCTGTTGCAATGTCATGCCGGCTGCTGCTGCTACAGGCTCACTCGCATTTTGAATCCCTCCCTCCCCGGGGTCTGAGCGAGCCGAGTCACTGAATCAGCGGCTACTTTAACCCCGTCCTGTCTGGGTGGGGAACAGACGCACTAAGGAGACTACATGCAGAGGCAGGACAAAATGCAAAGCTGAACCCCAGGAGTTGGGCAAACAAAGAAGAGAAAGGGAAATCTTGTCCAGCAGCCTCAGGAGCAGTGAATTAAATCTCCACAATCAACTTGATGTACCCAGCATCTCTGGAATACCTGAATAGACAATGAATCATCCCAAAATTGAGGTTGTGGACTTTGAGAGCAACTGTAGACATGGGGTTTGCTTTCTGCATGTAATTTGTTTCTGGTCTTATGTTTATCTTAGTCTACTATTTAGAGTTTATTATCATCGGTAGATTTGTTTATTGATTTGGTTTCTCTTTTCCTTTATATATATGTTTTTTTTTTTCTTTTTCTCTTTTTGTGTGTATGTGTATTCTTCTTTGTGTGACTTTGTTGGTATAGCTTTGCTTTTGCCATTTGTCCTAGGATTCTTTTTGTTTTTTCTTTTGCTTATCATTTCCTATTTTTTTATTTTTAATAATTTAATTTTATTTTAATAACTTTTATTTTATTTTATTTTTCTTTCTTTCATTTTTTCTCCTTTTTCTTCTGAGCCTTGTGGCTGACAGGATCTTCATGCTCTGGCCAGGTGTCAGGCCTGTGCCTCTGAAGGTGGAGAGCTGAGTTCAGGAAATTTGTCCACCAGACACTTCCCAGTTCCATGTAATATCAAATGGCGAGAGCTCTCCCAGATATTTCCATCTAAGCACTAAGAGCCAGCTCCACTCAACAACCAGCAAGCTACAGTGCTGGACACCCTAGGCCAAACAACTAGCAAGAAAGGAACACAACCCCACCCATTAGCAGAGAGGCTACCTAAAGTCATAATAAGGACACAGATACCCCAAAACACACCACTGGATGTGGTGCTGCCCACCAGAAAGACAAGATCCAGCCTCATCCACCAAAACACAGGCACATGCCACCTCCACCAGGAACCTACACAAGTCACTGAACAAACCTCACCCACTAGGGGCAGACATGAAAAACAATGGGAACTACGAACCTGCAGCCTGCGAAAAAGAGACCCCAAACACAGTAAGTAAAGCAAAATGAGAAGAAAGAGAAACACATATAAGATAAAGGAGCAAGGTAAAAACCCACCAGCCCAAACAAATGAAGAGGAAATAGGCAGTCTACCCGAAAAAGAATTCAGAGTAATGATAGTAAATATGATCAAAAATCTTGGAAATAGAATGGAGAAAATAAAAGAAACGTTTAACAAGGACCTAGAAGAACTAAACAGCAAACAAACACTGACGAACAAAACAATAAATGAAATATAAAATTCCCTAGAATGAATCAATAGCAGAATAACTGAGGCAGAAAGTATAAGTGACCTGGAAGAGGAAATAGTGGAAATAACTACTGCAGAGAAGAAAAAAGAGTGAAGGTATTGAGGACAGTCACAGAGACCTCTGGGACAATATTAAGCACACCAACATTCTAATTATAAGGGGTCCCAGAAGAAGAAGAGAAAAAGAAAGGGACTGGAGAAAACATTTGAAGAGATTATAGTTGAAAACTTCCCTAATATGGAAAAGGAAGTAGTTAATCAAGTCCAGGAAGCACAGAGTCCCATACAGGATAAATTCAAGGAGAAACAGGCCAAGACACATATTAATCAAACTATCAAAAATTAAATACAAAGAAAAAACATTAAAAGCAGCAAGGGAAAAACAACAAATAACATACAAGGGAATCCCCATAAGGTTAACAGCTGATCTTTCAGCAGAAACTCTGCAAACCAGAAGGGAGTGGCAGGACATACTTAAAGTGATGAAAGGGAAAATCCTACAACCAAGGTTACTCTACCCAGCAAGGATTTCATTAAGATTTGACAGAGAAATTAAAACCTTTACAAACAAACAAAAGCTAAGAGAATTCAACACCACCAAACCAGCTTTACAACAATGGCTAAAGGAACTTCTCTAGGCAGGAAACACAAAAGAAGTAAAAGACCAACAATAACAAATCCAAAATAATTAAGAAAATGGAAATAGGAACATACATATTGATAACTACCTTAAATGTAAATGGATTAAATGCTCCAACAAAAAGACATAGACTGGTTAAATGGATACAAAATCAAGACCCGTATATATGCTGTCTACAAGACACCCACTTCAGGATTTCCCTGATTCTTCCAGTGGTTAAGAATCTGCCTTCCAATGCAGGGGTCATGGGTTCAATTCCTGGTCAGGGAACTAAGATCCCACATGCCACGAGATAACTAAGCCCTCGAGACAAAGACATGTATGCAGAAAACTCCAAGACACTGATGAAAGAAATTAAAAATGATACAAACAGATGGAGAGATATACCATGTTCTTGGATTGAAAAAATCAGCATTCTGAAAAAGACTATACTACCCAAAGTAATCTATAGATTCAATGCAATCCCTATCAGACTACCAATGGCATTTTTCACAGAACTAGAACAAACAATTTCACAATTTGTATTGAAACACAAAAGACCCCGAATAGCCAAAGAAATCTTGAGAAATAAAAACACAACTGGAGGAATCAGGCTCCTGGACTTTAGACTATACTACAAAGCTACAGTAATCAAGAGAGTATGGCACTGACACTAATACAGAAATATAGATCAATGGAACAGGATAGAAAGCCCAGAGATAAACACACACACATATGGTCACCTTATTTTTGATAAAGGAAGAAAGAATATGCAATGGAGAAAAGACAGCCTCTTCAATAAGTGGTGCTAGGAAAACTGGACAGCTACATGTAAAAGAATGAAATTAGAACATTCCCTAACACCATACACAAAAATAAACTCAAAATTGATTAAAGACCTAAATGTAAGACCAGACACTATAAAACTCTTAGAGGAAAACATAGGCAGGATATTCTATGACATAAATCACAGCAAGATCCTTTTTGACCCACCTCCTAGAGAAATGGAAATAAAAACAAAAATAAACAAATGGGACCTAATGAAACTTAAAAGCTTTTGCACAGCAAAGGAAACTATAAACAAGATGAAAAGACAACCCTCAGAATGGGAGAAAGTATTGCAAATGAAGCAACTGACAATGGATTAATTCCAAAATATACAACAGGTCTTGTATCTCAATATCAAAAATCAAACAACCCAATCCAAAAATGGACAGAAGACCTAACTGGACATTTCTCCAAAGAAGATATACAGATCGCCAACAAACACATCAAATGATGCTCAACATCACTAATCATTAGAGAAGTGCAAATCAAAACTACAATGAGACGGGCTTCCCTGGTGGCACAGTGGTTGAGAGTCCACCTGCCAATGCAGGGGATGTGTGTTCGTGCCCCGGTCCAGGAGGACCCCACATGCCATGGAGCGGCTGGGCCCGTGAGCCATGGCTGCTAAGCCTGCACATCCGGAGCCTGTGCTCCACAACGGGAGAGGCCACGACAGTGAGAGGCCTGCGTACCACAAAAAACAACCAAAAAAACAAAAAAAACCTACAATGAAGTATCACCTCACACTGGTCAGAATGGCCATCATCAAAATATCTACAAACAATAAGTGCTGGAGAGGGTGTGGAGAAAAGAGAACCCTCTTGCACTGTTGTTAGGAATGTAAATTGATACAGCCACTTTGGAGAACAGTATGGAGGTTCCTTAAAAAGCTAAAAATAGAAGTACCCTATGACCCAGCAATCCCACTACTGGACATATACCCTGAGAAAACCATAATTCAAAATAGTCATGTACCACAATGTTCATTGCAGCTCTATTTACAATAGCCAGGACATGGAAGCAATCTAAGTGTCCATCGACAGATGAATGGATAAAGAAGATGTGACACATATATACAATGGAATATTACTCAGCCATAAAAAGAAATGAAATTGAGTTATTTGTAGTGAGGTGGATGGACCTATAGTGTGTCATACAGAGTGAAGTCAGAAAGAGAAAAACAAATACCATATGCTAACACAAATATACGGAATCTAAAAAAAAAAAAATGTGGTTCTGAAGAACCTAGGGGCAGGATAGGTATGAACATGCAGACTTAGAGATTGGACTTGAGTACAAGGGGAGGGGCAAGGGTAAGCTGGGATGAAGTGAGAGGTTGCCATGGACATATATACACTGCCAAATATAAAATAGATAGCTAGTGGGAAGAAGCCACATAGCACAGGGAGATCAGCTCAGTGCTTTATGACCACCTAGAGGGGTGTGGTAGGGAGGGTGTGAGGGAGACGCAAGAGGGAGGAGATATGGGGATATATGTATATGTATAACTGATTCACTTTGTTATACAGCAGAAATTATTACACAATTTTTAAGCAATTATATTCCCATCAAGATGTTAAAAAAAAAAATTAGTGAATAACAGTCAAAATGAAGAAAGAAAACTCAGTATGTGCCCCAGAGTTCTTTAACAACAAATGGAGACAATAGGTCATGAATGTGTGATGGGGTCCAGCTGATGGGGTGATGTTCAATTTACCATTCACAATGATAACAACAAGTAGATACTAAGTGTCCTGGTCAGTAATGTTATACATATGCAGGTGTGTGTGTGTGTGTTTGTCTGTCTGATATCAATAGTTTTATAATTTGCATTCTATGTATCAACTCTCAGTAAAATAGTTTTCCGAAAAAAAAAAAATCATTGCATTTTAACTGTACATGTACGTTTAGCCTACGGAGATGCCCAGTCTGTTCTAAAGAAGCAATTCAACCCTGCTTTTCCTTGTACTGACTTAGCATCAAACTAGGTGAGGCAGAAGAAAATCCTATCTCACCCCCCAGCCTTCCTCAGGTAAAAAGGAGAAAGTTTTTTCTATCTCAGAAATTCAGATGCCAACTTGAAAGGATAAGAACAATCTCATCAGCTAGAGTTTTGGGAAAATGACACTTCTTTGAACAAAGCAGTCTCCTGAGGCTAATTATTTTAGAGCTTTTTGCCCTCAGATAGCTTCACCTTTGGTGCGTCACCCACCGTCCACTTTTTCAGATTAACTAACAAAGGGATAGAAAGGTCAGCTGGCTTTTCAAGATCAGGAAAACATATCAAGGGGTTAGATTCACAACTTTCTTATTTCCAGGAATTGAGCTTCTACTACTAGGCTGGCTCTGTTCTGGATACTCTGTTTACATTCAGAGGCTGTTGTAATGCTTCCTTGGTATACAACAACTTTTACAACACTGTCACAATCTTTTCTGTTTATTGGGTTTCTCTGCAAATTTATTATAGCAGCTGCTTAACTTATATAAGTCTCCTGATTCTAAGTGTTGAGTTCATTCATCCCTGGTGTTAAGGGTTCTGATAAAATCTATCTTCCAAAGGCCCAGAACTGAAGGCCAGATTCTGATCCTTGGTGAATTGTCCAAGGCAAATACTCCTTGGAAAGTCTTTTCAGCTAACAACCTGGTGTAGCACATGAAATTGTCCAAAGCTATGAGTCACCAATACATTAAATCACACAGCTTGCTTAAATGGTCTGTAGACTTATAATATGTTGGATGAGACTTCCTTAAACCAGTCTAGGAAGCAACCAAGACCCAATAAAAGGCCAGAAGGTATGGCTCTAATTTGTCTAAAATTATTAAACTGATTATCAGCTAACTCAGTTCAAATTAATTGCAATCATGATTTGACTGAAGGTTCATTACCTAACAATACCCTCTTTTTGGCAACAAGGTAAAGATAAATCTGTAATAGAATTCACTTCACTGTCAGGCAGTCCACAGTATAATTGGCACCCCCATCAAACACCCTGAAACCTCACATGGTTTGTGAATTCTAAGTGTGAACTTCACACTTCACCTTGCATTTTATATGCTTTCACTACTACTCAAATGGGAAAAAGAAATAAAAAGACAATTGGTTGTCACTTATGGAATTATTTATTCTCAAATTACATTGTCTTTTCTGTTTCTTATTGTGTTCCCACTTTACCAGGTAAGAATGTCCCCACCCTACCCACCATGGGGCAGAAGCAAATTTATGATGTTCTCAGAGAATTAACGTCTTACAGAAGTATTCTTAAGACTTATCCTTCAGTTGCTGAAGAACTACTTTGAAGTATTCTATGAACTCTTGACATAGTGGGGGGATTTGGGCTAGGCATTGTGCATTTGCCTGTACTGGTGCTTGATCTTGGTTAAATGATAGGTCCTCAATGTTCAGTTGACATCCCTAAAGTACCTCAGTACCAAATGCTAGCTTCAAGATGCTCTATTCTGAGATATGCCTGCCTTTGGCTAGCCGAGGGTATGTGTTCTTATCTTCTTGGGAGTGTTATCTTTCATTTTAGAGCAAATATAGAAAAGCTGTCTATTTTTCTTTGGCTAAGGTTGAGATGTCTATCTAAGACCCAAAGGAGAGTTCTTTTGGAAGAGTCAAACACAAGTTCTCAGGTGTCTCACATGGGAAGAGTTGTGAACCCACCTTCTATATCCCCTGATGGGAGGAAGGGAAGAGGTAAGGGGAGTTGGAGCTCTTCTCATAGGTTGAAAAGACGAGAAAAAGTTTTCCGTCACTGAAAGGATGAGAGACCCGGCTTTGCAAGGAGAAGCAAAGAGTTCAGGAATTTTGGAGTCAGGGCTGGTACAGCTCAGTGATGTTAGCCTTGTGAAAATCCTTCCACAGAGAGGCCTCAAGACGCCTATCATGGTTTATGCAACCCAGGTGGTCTCCCCCACCACCGAGTACCAGCAGGAGCAGAGCCGTTGCAGGCGGCCACGAGCAGGAGAAGGAAGCGGCCAGAGCGCATCCTGCGCAGCGTCACCCCCCTCCCGCCTCCCCAGTAATTTCTTTCCTTACCTTAGCCAGTCTACAAGATAAATACAGAAGGAAAAATTTTCCCCGTTTATCAGCAGAGAAAACAGAACTTCAGAGAGGCTCATGCTTGCCCTGTGTGTCAGGAGTTGGTTCTGTTTTCTTCCATCGTCATCCTATGTCTCTCTCTAGGTCCCATATTACTTTTCCTTTTCTATCCCACTCCTGCCCTAAACGTATGCACTCAGGATGCAAAATAGCCCATTTACTGGGAAAATCATGCATATGATTATTTAATAATAATAATAAGCCTTACCTAAATGTTAAGATCTATGCAAGAACTTTTGCAGATTTTGCCTTTTTTTCTTTTTCCTACTGTGGATTGACTTTGCGTTTCCTCATTGTTGTTTACAAAATGCAGATTTTAAAAACTAAATTGAAATGTTTTAACTCCTTCGTAATTCTGATTAAATCTCTTTTATATAAAAAGGCAATGGATTTGTATTTTCTTTAAAAAATGTACATCTATAGAAAGAGGTAACATGCAGCAGTGTCCCACTTTTATAAATTATCTAGATTAACAATTCAAAAATATTTTTCCTATCTTATCTGCCTGAAATAATGTTCTAAATCATTTCTATGAATCTGAGAGACTTAAAAATGAGGAATAATTCTAATTTACCTTTTTTAGTTGTTGAGTATATTGTTCACCTCAACTGTTAAGAAAAATAAGAACAATAGATGAATATCTCCATCTAGAGCCTGTTTAGGAAAAATGTAATTGCTCAAAAGAAGTCATTCTGTATTCTGATAATGGGCTGCAATTCAACAGCTCATCAGTATGTCAGGAGAAAACATCAAAGACATGACTAACCTCAGTTTGGGATGGACACTGTGTGATCAGATTTATATTCTCTGGGATGCTGGTTTAGTTTCTATTCATGTGTCCTAAGATTGCTGGGCACAAAGTAATTCAATGTTTTATAACTCAGATGAACCAAACAGAGATCTAACCTCTCTCTGTGCCTGATACCAACCCTGAATAAGCAGCAAATAAATTATTTGGAGTCTGTGTAAATTCCATCATAAAAATAAGCAAAGAGTGCATTGGAAAGAAAAGAAATGTTACTTAAGTCATGAAAAGGTATTTTTGTTTTTAATGATAATTTTATTTAAGTTGTCTTTATGGACATTGTGAGTTTTAGTTATAAATATTCACACACACCCCATTCCATCTCCTCCTTCATCTTACTCTATCAATTATTCATTCTCTATCTACATTTATTTATCTCTACTTTTTTCCATTTCTAAGGAGACCTTTCCCTTGGCTCACTCTCAGTTCTTCATTTACTTATTTGATTTGTCAGTCCTTTGTGACGTTGCTTAATACATCTTCCTCCCAGAAACCCTTCCCTTGCTTCTCATGGCACTAAACTGTAGCAGGTACTGTTAATGTTCCATCCTTAGCTCTTAAGACTTTAACATTTCCATGCATGACAGCCCAGACTTACAACCACCAGCACATGATGCTCTTTTGCCTGAACATCAGAATCCACTCTTACTGCACATGTGTTAGGCCAGCAGTGCCAGATAATTAACCCCTGAGAACACCCCCCCCAAGGCAGTAACTAACAGCATCTGGTATACAAATATTTGTGCTCATTCATCCCTCATGCAGGACAGTTCTGCCACACATGTCTACACTGAGTGTCAGAGTTCTGCAGTGAAACTAAGCTTCAGTTGCTCACAACTAAAAACAACCTTTATTGGCTTTATTCTCTTCTCTGTCTCACCACTTCACTCATCTATTGCTATGTCTTAGGATCGTTTACCAACTAAATTCCTTGCCCTCAAACCTTGTCTTGGCGTCTTCTTATGGAATCCAAAGATAAAATTTTAGTTTTATAGTTACTTCCCTAAATTGTTCTTTTCAGGAATTTTTTCTCTCCCTGAAACTCTTTAACTATCAGGGATTTCAAACTTTCATTCTCTGGTCGAGCTCATGCGCATTCTTGTTTGCGCTTACCATCTATAGATTGGTGACTCTCAAATCAATTCATCTAGCTGTATAACTTTCAAAGATTTACTTTCACCAGGCTGTTACTGTCCCCCAAACTACTGTGAATTCTTTGAAAACTGGCCTTTTTTTATTTCTTTACTTCCAGGCTTTGAAATAGTATCTGACATGCCATACATATTGAGTAAATGGTATTTGAATTGATTAGAACATGAAAGTACAGGACAAATGTTAATTTATTGCATACACGCAAGTACTAGAATCATTCTGTGCCTATATAGTAACAAAATAAAGACCGTTTAATCAATTAATATGAAAATATATTCAAATCTGTGAAGAAGGAAAAACCCTACTTTTTTTGGACCATGGTAACATAAATCACCAGCTGACTGAACATTCCATGTTCTGACTGAATTTACTGATAAATTCAACAATTAGAGTATTAAGTGCTAAATATCAGTATTTAGTAGCTGTAGCTTCTGTTCCCCTCTCAGTTAATCAGCTATTCAAAAAGTATCTTGCTCAACTGAAGTCAATTTGTCTAGTTTTCAGGATATCTATTAACCACCGAACTATATTTCTTATATTTAAAATAAATGAGAGCACCAGCAAGGCCTCTCCTTTCCATTTAGAAAATGGAAGGCTGCCAGATAGAGTACCCAGATCAACTGCTGACATTTAAATAGGTATTTGCTTAATTCCAATGAAGTATTTCATGTGTAAGAATTAAGATTGTGAGCAATAAATTAGGCACATTTTTGCCTTGAATCCTTTAAGGAATCATCCTCTAGAGTAGCAGAATTTTATTGTTAATTACAATTTAAGTCAACTGCCTTATTTCAGAGGGAAAGTAGCTGACATCTAAACACATGGAGCAGCTTTTCTAGAGCACAGCACAGGTGGTGAGCTGAGACCAAGGCATCACCCTATGGTTTATACCCAGGCCCTCCTCTACCCCATTTGTATATTGCTTCAAAAACTGTAATGTCAAGATGGCGGAAGAGTAAGACGCAGAGGTCACCTTCCTCCCCACAGATACATCAGAAATACATCTACACGTGGAATAACTCCCACAGAACACCTACTGAATGCTGGCAGAAGACCTCAGACCTCCCAAAAGGCAAGAAACCCCCCCACGTACCTGGGTAGGGCAAAAGAAAAAAGAATAAACAGAGACAAAAGGATAGGGACGAGACCTGCACCAGTGGGAGGGAGCTGTGAAGGAGGAAAGGTTTCCACACACTAGGAAGCCCCTTCTTGGGCGGAGATTGCGGGTGGCGGAGGGGGGAAGCTTTGGAGCCACGGAGGAGCGCGCAGCAACAGGGTGCGAAGGGCAAAGCGGAAAGATTCCCGCAAAGAGTATCAGGGCCAACAGGCACTCACCAGCCCGAGACGCTTGTCTGCTCACCCGCCGCGGCAGGTGGGGCTGGGAGTTGAGGCTTGGGCTTTGGTCGGAGCGCAGGGAGAGGACTGGGGTTGGCTGCGTGAACACAGCCTGCAGGGGGTTAGTGCGCCACAGCTAGCCAAGACAGAGTCCAGGGAAAAGTCTGGACCTGCCGAAAAGGTAAGAGACTTTTTCTTCCCTCTTTGTTTACTGGTGCGCGAGGAGAGGGGATTAAGAGCACTGCTTAAAGGAGCTCCAGAGATGGGCGCGAGCCATGGCTAACAGCGCGGACCCCAGAGACGGGCATGAGATGCTAAGGCTGCTGCTTCCACCAGCAAGAAGCCTGTGTGAGAGCACAGGTCACTATCCACACCCCCCTTCCAGGGAGACTGTGCTGCCCGCCACTGCCAGGGTCCCGGGATCCAGGGACAACTCATCCGGGAGAACGCACGGTGCGCCTCAGGCTGGTGCAACGTCATGCCGGCCTCTGCCGCCGCAGGCTCACCCCGCCCTCCGTGCCCCTCCCTCCCTCCTGGCCTGAGTGAGCCAGAGCCCCCGAATCAGTGGCTCCTTTAACCCCGTCCTGTCTGAGCGAAGAACAGACGCCCTCTGGCGACCTACACGCAGAGTCGGGGCCAAAGCCAAAGCTGAGCCCCTGGGAGCTGTGAGAACAAAGAAGAGAAAGGGAAATCTCTCCCAGCAGCCTCAGAAGCAGCGGATTAAAGCTCCACAATCAACTTGATGTACCCTGCATCTGTGGAATACACGAATAGACAACGAGTCATCCCAAATTGAGGAGGTGGGCTTCGAGAGCAAGATCTATGATTTTTTCCCCTTTTCCTTGTTTTGTGAGTGTGTATGTGTATGCTTCTGTGTAAGATTTTGTCTGTATAGCTTTGCTTCCACCATTTGTCCTAGGGTTCTATCTGTCGGGGTTTTTTTATTTTTTATTTTTATTTTTTTCTCTTAATAATTATTTCTTTAATAATTTTATTATATTTTATCTTACTTTATTTTATTTTATCTTCTTTCTTTCATTTTTTCCTTCCTTCCCTCCTTCCTTCTTTCCTTCCTTTCTCCCTCCCTCCCTCCTTTCTTTCTTTCTTTCTTTCTATCTTTCTACTTCTACTAATTCTTTCATTCTACTTTTTCTCCCTTTTATTCTGAGCCGTGTGGATGAAAGGCTCTTGGTGTTGCAGCCAGGAGTCAGTGCTGTGCCTCTGAGGTGGGAGAGCCAACGTCAGGACACTGATCCACAAAAGACCTCCCAGCTCCACATAATATCAAACGATGAAAATTTCCCAGAGATCTCCATCTCAACACCAGCACCCAGCTTCACTCAACGACCAGCAAGGTACAGTGCTGGACATCCTATGCAAAACAACAAGCAAGACAGGAACACAACCCCACCCATTAGCAGAGAGGCTGCCTAAAATCATAATAAGTCCACAGACACCCCAAAACACACCACCAGACGTGGACCTGCCCATCAGAAAGACAAGATCCAGGCTCATCCACCAGAACACAGGCACTAGTCCCCTCCAACAGGAAGCCTACACAACCCACTGAAACAACCTTAGCCACTGGGGACAGACACCAAAAACGACAGGAACTATGAACCTGCAGCCTGCAAAAAGGAGACCCCAAACACAGTAAGATAAGCAAAATGAGAAGATAGACAAACACACAGCAGATGAAGGAGCAAGATAAAAACCCACCAGACCTATCAAATGAAGAGGAAAGAGGCAGTCTACATGAAAAAGAATTCAGAATAATGATAGTAAAGATGATCCAAAATCTTGGAAATAGAATAGACAAAATGCAAGAAAAATTTAGCAAGGACCTAGAAGAACTAAAGATGAAACAAACGGTGAACAAAATAATAAATGAAATTAAAAATACTCTAGATGGGATCAATAGCAGAATAACTGAGGCAGAAGAATGGATAAGTGACCTGGAAGACAAAATAGTGGAAATAACTACTGCAGAGCAGAATAAAGAAAAAAGAATGAAAAGAACTGAGGACAGTCTCAGAGACCTCTGGGACAATATTAAACTCACCAACATTCCAATTATAGGGGTTCCAGAAGAAGAAGAGAAAAAGAAAGGGACTGAGAAAATATTTGAAGAGATTATAGTTGAAAACTTCCCTAATATGGGAAAGGAAATAGTTAATCAAGTCCACGAAGCACAGAGAGTCCCATACAGGATAAATCCAAGGATAAATATGCCAAGACACATATTAATCAAATTGTCAAAAATTAAATACAAAGAACACATATTAAAAGCAGCAAGGGAAAAACAGCTAATAACACATAAGGGAATCCCCATAAGGTTAACAGCTGACATTTCAGCAGAAACTCTGCAAGCCAGAAGGGAGTGGCAGAACATATTTAAAGTGATGAAGGAGAAAAACCTGCAACCAAGATTACTCTACCCAGCAAGGATCTCAATCAGATTCGATGGAGAAATTAAAACCTTTACAGACAAGCAAAAGCTGAGAGAGTTCAGCACCACCAAACCAGCTTTACAACAACTGCTAAAGGAACTTCTCTAGGCAAGGAACACAAGAGAAGGAAAAGACCTACAATAATGAACCCAAAACAATTGGAAAATGGGAATAGGAACATACGTATCGATAATGACCTTAAATGTAAATGGACTAAATGCTCCCACCAAAAGACACAGATTGGCTGAATGGATACAAAAACAAGACCCATATATTTGCTGTCTACAAGAGACAAACTTCAGACCTAGAGACACATACAAACTGAAAGTAAGGGAATGGAAAAAGATATTCCATGCAAATGGAAACCAAAAGAAAGCTGGAGTAGCAATTCTCATATCAGACAAAATAGACTTTAAAATAAAGCCTATTAGAAGAGACAAAGAAGGACACTACATAATGATCAAGGGATCGATCCAAGAAGAAGATATAACAATTGTAAATATTTATGCACCCAACATAGGAGCATCTCAATACATAAGGCAAAGACTAACAGCCATAAAAGGGGAAATCGACAGTAGCACATTCATAGTAGGGGACTTTAACACCCCACTTTCACAATAGACAGATCATCCAAAATGAAAATAAATAAGGAAACACAAGCTTTAAATGATACATTAAACAAAATGAGCTTAATTGATATTTATAGGATATTCCATTCAAAAACAACAGAATACACATTTTGCTCAAGCGCTCATGGAACATTCTCTGGGATAGATCATATCTTGGGTCACAAATCAAGCCTTGTAAATTTAAGAAAATTGAAATTGTATAAAGTATCCTTTCCGACAACAATGCTATGAGACTAGATATCAATTACAGGAAAAGATCTGTAAAAAATACAAACACATGGAGGCTAAGCAATGCACTACTTAATAATGACATGATCACTGAAGAAATCAAAGAAGAAATAAATAAATACCTGGAAACAAATGACAATGGCGACACGACAACCCAAAATCCATGGGATGCAACAAAAGAAGTTCTAAGAGGGAAGTTTATAGCAATACAATCTTACCTCAACAAACAAGAAACATCTCGAATAAACAACCTAAACTTGCACCTAAAGCAATTAGAGAAAGAAGAAGAAGAACAACAACAAAAACCAGAGTTAGCAGAAGGAAAGAAATCATAAAAATCAGATCAGAAATATATGAAAAAGAAATGAAGGAAACGATAGCAAAGATCAATAAAACTAAAAGCTGGTTCTTTGAGACGATAAACAAAATTGATAAACCATTAGCCAGACTCATCAAGAAAAAAAGGGAGAAGATTCAAATCAATAGAATTAGAAATGAAAAAGGAGAAGTAACAACTGACACTGCAGAAATACAAAAGATCATGAGAGATTACTACAAGCAACTCTATGCCAATAAAATGGACAACCTGGAAGAAATGGACAAATTCTTAGAAATGCACAACGTGCCAAGACTGAATCAGGAAGAAACAGAAAATATGAACATACCAATCACAAGCACTGAAATTGAAACTGTGATTAAAAATATTCCAACAAACAAAAGCCCAGGACCAGATGGCTTCACAGGCAAATTCTATCAAACATTTAGAGAAGAGCTAACACCTATCCTTCTCAAACTCTTCCAAAATATAGCAGAGAGAGGAACACTCCCAAACTCATTCTATGAGGCCACGATCACCCTGATACCAAAACCAGACAAGGATGTCACAAAGAAAGAAAACTACAGGCCAATATCACTGATGAACATAGATGCAAAAATCCTCAACAAAATACTAGCAAACAGAATCCAACAGCACATTAAATGGATCATACACCATGATCAAGTGGGGTTTATTCCAGGAATGCAAGGATTCTACAATATATGCAAATCAATCAACGTGATACACCATATTAACAAATTGAAGGAGAAAAACCATATGATCATCCCAATAGATTCAGAGAAAGCTTTCGACAAAATTCAACACCATTTATGATAAAAACCCTGCAGAAAGTAGGCATAGAGGGAACTTTCCTAAGCATTATAAAGGCCATATATGACAAACCCACAGCCAACATCATCCTCAATGATAAAAAACTAAAAGCATTTCCACTAAGATCAGGAACAAGACAAGATTTCCCACTCTCACCACTCTTATTCAACATAGTTTTGGAAGGTTTAGCCACAGCAATCAGAGAAGAAAAGGAAATAAAAGGAATCCGAATCAGAAAAGAAGTAAAGCTGTCACTGTTTGCAGATGACATGATACTATACATAGAGAATCCTAAAGATGCTACCAGAAAACTACTAGAGCTAATCGATGAATTTGGTAAAGTAGCAGGATACAAAATTAATGCACAGAAATCTCTGGCATTCCTATACACTAATGATGAACAATCTGAAAGTGAAATCAAGAAAACACTCCCATTTACCATTGCAACAAAAAGAATAAAATATCTAGGAATAAACCTACCTAAGGAGACAAAAGACCTGTATGCAGAAAATTATAAGACACTGATGAAAGAAATTAAAGATGATACAAATAGATGGAGAGATATACCATGTTCTTGGATTGGAAGAATCAACATTGTGAAAATAACTCTACTACCCAAAGCAATCTACAGATTCTATGCAATCCCTATCAAACTACCACTGGCATTTTTCACAGAACTAGAACAAAAATTTTCACAATTTGTATGGAAACACAAAAGACCCCGAATAGCCAAAGCAATCTTGAGAATGAAAAACAGAGCTGGAGGAATCAGGCTCCCTGACTTCAGATTATACTACATAGCTACAGTAATCAAGACAGTATGGTACTGGCACAAAAACAGAAAGATAGATCAGTGGAACAGGATAGAAAGCCCAGAGATAAACCCACGCACATATGGTCACCTTATCTTCGATAAAGGAGGCAGGAATGTACAGTGGAGAAAGGACAGCCTCTTCAATATGTGGTGCTTGGAAAACTGGACAAGTACATGTAAAACTATAAGATTAGATCACTCCCTAACACCATACACAAAAATAAACTCAAAATGGATTAAAGACCTAAATGTAAGGCCAGAAACTATCAAACTCTTAGAGGAAAACATAGGCAGAACACTCTATGCCATAAATCTCAGCCAGATCCTTTTTGACCCACCTCCTAGAGAAATGGAAATAAAAACAAAAATAAACAAATGGGACCTAATGAAACTTAAAAGCTTTTGCACAGCAAAGGAAACCATAAACAAGGCCAAAAGACAACCCTCAGAATGGGAGAAAATATTTGCAAATGAAGCAACTGACAAAGGATTAATTTCCAAAATTTATAAGCAGCACATGCAGCTCAATAACAAAAAAACAAACAACCCAATCCAAAAATGGGCGGAAGACCTAAATAGACATTTCTCCAAAGAAGATATACAGACTGCCAACAAACACATGAAAGAATGCTCAACATCATTAATCATTAGAGAAATGCAAATCAAAACTACAATGAGATATCATCTCACACCAGTCAGAATGGCCATCATCAAAAAATCTAGAAACAATAAATGCTGGAGAGGGTGTGGAGAAAAGGGAACCCTTTTGCACTGTTGGTGGGAATAAATTGATACAGCCACTGTATGGCGTTTCCTTAAAAACGGTATGGACTTTCTTTAAAAAACTACAAATAGAACTACCATATGACCCAGCAATCCCACTACTGGGCATATACCCTAAGAAAACCATAATTCAAAAAGAGTCATGTACCACAATGTTCATTGGAGCTCTATTTACAATAGCCCGGAGATGGAAACAACCTAAGTGTCCATCATCAGATGAATGGGTAAAGAAGATATGGCACATATATACAATGGAATATTACTCAGCCATAAAAATAAATGAAATTGTGTTATTTGTAGTGAGGTGGATGGACCTAGAGTGTGTCATACAGAGTGAAGTAAGTCAGAAAGAGAAAGACAAGTACTGTATGCTAACACATATATATGGAATTTAGGGGGAAAAATATGTCACGAAGAACCTAGGGGTAAGACAGGAATAAAGACACAGAAAAAAAAAACTGTAATGTCAAAGATAATACAATGGCTCTGCACCCATTGAACTTATGAGGCAATATTTGTTAGAATTAGAAAAAAAATAAAAAATGACCTGGAAGAGACTTTAGAGATTATTAAGTACAGCTCTTTTTCCTGATAAATATATCCACTCTATAATATCTAAAAAGTGGGTTTCAATAATTTAGTTTCCAGTTTGACATACAAAAAGTTTGGGATCATCACTTTTGTTTTCACAAGAAAAATAGTTGAGCAAAATGAAAATCAACAACTCTTCTTAGATCCATCAGAGAATTGAGATCACAGGTCAAACTGCCACCTTGAAACTGGAGAGACAGATAATCACAGCTTACCAGGGGCAGAAGCTTCTGCTGGAGCCTTTTAGGACCACTTAAAGAGTAATTTAATAGTTGCTGGAGATGAAACATTGACTAATGAATGAGAGATAAAAACTCATGGGGGCACCCATACTTTCTTGAGATTTACTTCAAAGAACTCCACTGAGTTCTCACTGTGAAAATCAGAGAAAAAGCCTTTCATGTTTCTGACAGAAGGAGGGGAAATTAACAACTTTTAAATAAGCTCAGAGTACTTTGTTATCCTTAACAACAGCCTGCCCTCAAGGGAAACTATTTTACCAGAGCTTAAACAACCAGGGTTTTACTAGAGCTTAACTGATCTGTAGGAAGGGAACTTGCCCAACTCCAGCCTCCTCTAGACTTCTTGTCTCACCTAAAATGAGAGGTGTAAGCTGAGAAGCACTTGTGAAAATAACAGCCCAGGGACACAGGCTAACTAAAATACTGAGAATTAATCATAAGACTATAGAACACTTCCCCTCCCCTATACCTTACCATCACACCAGTAGGTCTCCTCCTGTATAATAGGGGATTACAGCTGAAAAAATGGCAAGACTATTTAAGAAGTATTCTCTAGGGAAATGCAGGACAATAGGGAAGACAAAAGCAAGGACACTACGGGAAATTTTAGCCTCTGACACCACAGCTACAGCAGACAGTAAACATATCCTTAATCTTAGCCAGATAAGTATAAACACTCACACTAAAGACCTATTTACTTCACTTCTTTTTCTCCAGTACATCATGTTTGACTTTTAACAAAAACTGAGAAACAAAACAAAGGGTCTGAGGAGACAAAGCAAGCATCAGAATTAGATTCAGATACATCAGAGATTTTGGAATTGTCAGGCAAAACATTTGAAATAATTATAATTAATTAATATGCTAATTAGCTCTAGTAAAGAGAAAGTGGACATTGTAGAAGATGAGATGGATAATCTAAGTGGAAAGATGGAAATTCTAAACATGAATCAAAATGAAATGCTAGAAATCAAAAACACTGTAGTAGATATGAAGACTGCCTTTGATGGGCTCACCAGTAGACTAAAAATGTCCAAGAAAAGAATCAGTGATCTTGAGTATATGTCAATAGAAACTTTCTAAACTGAATAGCAAAGAGAAAAAAAGAAAGAGAAAAATTGAACAATATATCCAAGAACTAGGATAATTGCAAAAGATGTAGTATATATGTAATGGGAATACCATAAAGAGACAACAGATCAGAAAAAAAAAATATTTTAAGCTGTAATGGCTGAGACTTTTCCAAAATTAATTGCAGACACCAAACCACAGGCTCAGAAAGCTCAGAGATCAAGCAGGATAAATACCACAAAATCTATAACTAGGCTTATTATATTCCAATTGCAATAAAGAAAATATTGAAGAAAGCCAGAGGGGGAAAAATGATGCTTATAGAGGAACACAAATTAGAATTACAGTAGACTTCCTATCATAAACCATTCAAGTGAGAAGAGAGTGTAGTGAAATATTTAAAGTATTAAAAGAAAACAAAACCTAGAATTCTGAATCCAGTGAAATTATCCTTTAAAAGTTAAGGAAAAATGACAACTTGATCAGACAAGAACAAAAGAGAGAGGATTTGTTACCAGTAGGTCTATCTTACAGAAATATTAAAAGAAGTTCTTCAGACAGAAAAAATATATATATATATATAGTTCAGAAATGCAGATCTGCATAAAGAAAGGAAGAGCATTGAAAAAGGAAGGAATAAGTGAAGGCAAAATAAAAAAAATTTCTTTCTTATTCTTAATTTATCTAATAGATAGTTTGTTGAAAATAATAATAGCAATAATGTGTTGAGTGATTATAGCTTATGGATAGCTTATGGACAAATAAAATGAATACAGCAATGTAATAATGAACAAGAGAGAGGATTTAAGAAGTCCCTGTTTTAAGGTACATGCACTACCTATGAAGTGTTATTTGAAAGGGGACTTAGATTAATTGTAAATGTGTATTACAAACTCTAGGGCAACCACTAAGATCATTTTAAAAAGAAGTGTAACTGATATGCTAAAAGAAGAAAGAAAGTGGAATCATATAAAATACATATTTAAAACCAGAGAAGACAGAAACAAATAAATGATGAAAAGAAAAACAAAGATCAATGAATAGAAACTGTTAGAATTACAGTACATATTAATCCAACTATATCAATAATCACTTTAAAGGTGAATAGTTTAAAGACAGAGACTGTCAGAGTGGATGAAAAAGCAAGATCCAACATACGCTGTCTACAAAAAATCCACTTTAAACCTAAAGACACAGATAGATTAAAAGTAAAGGAATGGATAAAAATAAACCTTCCCAATAATCATCAAAGGAAGCTGAAGTAGCTAAATTAACTTCAGACAAAGAAGACTTCTGAGCAAGGAAAATTATCAGGGATAAAGAGGGGTATTATGAAATGATAAAGACGTCAGTTCACCAAGAAGACTTATAATCCTTAATGTGCATGCACCTAACAACAGAGCATCAAAATACTTAAGGCAAAAACTGATAGAACTCAATGAGAAATAAACGAACCTACTGTCATAACTGGAGACAGATCCAGCAGGCAGAAAAATAGTAAAGATAAATTTGAACTGACTAGCATCATCAACTAATTGGATATAATTGACATCTATAAATACCTAGTCCAACACATTCTTCTCAAGCTCCCATGGAGCATTAACCAAGATAAACCATGTTCTGGGCCATAAAGCAAACCTTAACAAATTTAAAAGAGTAGAAATCATAAGCCCAGAATGGAATTAAACTAGAAAACAATAACGAGAAAGAGTTGGAAAAATCCTAAAATATTTGGAGACTAAATAACACATGGATCAAAGAATATCTTGAGAAATTTTTAAATATATCAAACAAAATGAAAATGAAAATACAACTCATCAAAATGCCTCGGTTGCAGTGAAAGCAGTACCTAGAGGGAAAAGTATAGCATTGAATGTGTATATTAGAAGAAATATCTAAAATTAATAATCTAAGTTTCCATTTTAGGAAACTTAAAAAAGAGCTTAAAAGCTTAAGTTAAAAGGGTGAGCTGTGACAGGGCGAGAGAGAGTCATGGACATATACACACTAACAAATGTAGTAAGGTAGATAGCTAGTGGGAAGCAGCCGCATGGCACAGGGATATTGGCTCGGTGCTTTGTGACAGCCTGGAGGGGTGGGATAGGGAGGGTGGGAGGGAGGGAGACTCGAGAAGGAAGATATATGGGAACATATGTATATGTATAACTGATTCATTTTGTTGTAAAGCAGAAACTAACACACCATTGTAAAGCAATTATACCCCAATAAAGATGTTAAAAAAAAAAAGCTTAAGTTAAAAAACTTAAAAACAAAAAAATTATATTCAAAGTAAGCAAAAGGAAAAGATAATAAAAATAGGGCACAAATCAATTAAATTGAAAACATCATCCCAAGTGTTCATATAACAGAGGGAAGGATTTTTTTGTGTGTTTTGACTGGTGACAAATTTTATTTTTCCATGTGGAAAACTCAGGCTGTGTTCATGGTCTTTTTTTTAAAAAAATAGATCTTTATTGGAGTATAATTGTTTCACATACTGTATTAGTTTCTGTTGTACAACAAAGTGAATCATCCATATGCATACATATGTCCCCATATCCCCTCCCTCTTGAGCCTCCCTCCCATCCTCCCTATGAAGCACTCCCAAATTCATTCTATGAAGCCCCCATCACCCTGATACCAAAACCAAAATAAGATATCACAAAAAAGAAAACTACAGGCCAATAGCACTGGTGAACATAGATGCAAAAATCCTGAACAAAATACTAGCAAACAGAATCCAACAGCACATTAAAAGGACCATACACTATGATCAAGTGGGAATTATCTCAGGGAAAGATAGGTTTTTGAGATGTACATCCAGGAGGTACACAGAGGAGAAAGCATGGAGCAAAGAGATGCACCCACAAGCCAAAGAATGCTAGCAGCCACCAGAGGCTTGAAGAGGCAAGAAACAGATTCTACCCTACAGACTCCAGAGGTACTGCATCTCTATTTACACCTTGATTTTGGACTTTGGGCCTCCAGAAATGTGAGAGAATAAATTTCTGTTGTTTTAAACCACCAACTTTGTGCTAATTTGCTATAGCAGCCACAGAAAACTAATACAATATTCAACTCAACAGCTAGTTTCTTTGGCAAAATTCCCATAGAAAATACCATGCAATTAGCCAAATACCAGCTAATAGCATCAAGATACAGGAAATCATTTAAGCTGAATTGTCAGCCTAAACGACAAATACTGGCCTGTCAAGATATTCCAGAAATCTTAAGTACTTTTCTCATAATGATGGGTTTTTTTGTTGTGTTTTGTTTTGTTTTAAATGAGAAGCTTTGATAAATGTCTGTGCTTCTCTTTAAAATTTATATTTATTATGCTGAATTGGCTCTTGGAAATTTCATTTACTTGTTTGAGCCCACTCAAACTGTACATACCATTTATAGTAGTCTTGAGTATGAACAAAGGGAAGACAAATTTATGGTAGAGGTACATCAATTGTGAACGTATTGTCCACCAACTCAGATAAATTGACTTATACAGTCCTCTGTTTGCAGCTCTGTATTAATATGTACCTGATTCCTGAATACATAGTTCCCTATCTGCACACTCTCTTCGTTATAGGAGAAAATCAGAAAACTGTTTCCCTTTACTTCCATACTCAGCATATTCAAGTCATATCATTCTGTTCTTATTGAAATTTTCTCACACCTCGAGGCCTGACTCACAGCCACAGGTATTGTGAAATTCACATGGGTTTCACTATCTCCTAGTTCATGTCAGTGAGACCACATTTTAGAAGGGAGTTCATCCTGTCTTTTTGTTTTATTATTATTGGGGTATAGTTGTTTTACAATGTTGTGTTAGTTTCTACTGTACAGTGAAGTGGAGTTCCCTGTGCTATACAGCAGGTTCTTATTAGTTATCTATTTTGTACATATTGTATATATGTCAGTCCCAATCTCCCAATTCATCCTACCCTCCTTCCCCCGCCTTGTGTCCGTATGTTTGTTCTCTATGTCTGCATCTCTATTTCTGCCTTGCAAACTGGTTCATCTGTACCATTTTTCTAGATTCCACATATATATGTTAATATATGATATTTGTTTTTCTCTTTCTGACTTGCTTCACTCTGTATGACAGTCTCTAGGTCCATCCACATCTCTACAAATGACCCCATTTCATTCCTTTTTATGGCTGAGTAATATTCCATTGTATACATGTACCACATCTTCTTTATCTATTAGTCTGTTGGTGGGCATTTAGGTTACTTCCATGACCTGGCTATTGTAAATAGTGCTGCAGTGAACATTGGGGTGCATGTGTCTTTTTTAATTATGGTTTTCTCTGGCTATATGCCAAGTAGTGGGATTGCTGGGTCATATTGTAATTCTATTTTTAGCTTTTTAAGGAACATTCATACTCTTCTCCATAGTGGCTGTATCCAATTCCCACCAACAGTGCAAGAGGGTTCCCTTTTCTCCACACCCTCTCCAGCATTTATTATTTGTAGATTTTTTGATGATGGCCATTCTGAACAGTGTGAGTTGATACCTCATTGTAATTTTGATTTGCATTTCTCTAATAATTAGTGATGTTGAGCATCTTTTCATGTGCCTCTTGGCCATCTGTGTGTCTTCTTTGGAGAAATGTCTATTTAGGTATTCTGTCCATTTTTGGATTGGGTTGTTTGTTTTTTTGATATTGAGCTTCATGAGCTATTTGTATATTTTGGAGATTAATCCTTTGTCCATTGATTCATTTGCAAATATTTTCTCCTATTTGGAGGGCTGTCTTTTCATCTTGTTTATGGTTTCCTTTGCTGTGCAAAAGGTTTTAAGCTTCATTAAGTCCCACTTGTTTATTTTTGTTTTTATTTCCATTACTCTAGAAGGTGGGTCAAAAAAGAGCCTGCTATGATTTATGTCAAAGAGTGTTCTTCCTAAGTCTTCCCCTAAGTTTTCCTCTAAGTGTCCTGTCTTACATTTAGGTCTTTAATCCATTTTGAGTTTATTTTTGTATATGGTGTTAGGGAGTGTTCTAATTTCATTCTTTTCCATGTCCAGTTTTCCCAGCACCACTTTTTGAAGAGACTGCCTTTTTTATTCTTTCTTGAATTATATTTATTTAATGTTTACCTATTTATCTTTCCCACCAGGTCAGTAATTTTCAATCTGTATTAGGGGTGAGATCTTACAGAATGACCTAGAAAGATAGTTTGTAGTTTGTGCCTTCCCCCTCCCTGAAATTCTAACTCAGTAGATGGTTGATGGGAATGAGCTCCTCAGATAGCTCTGAAACTTACCTCCCTTCCCACTCCCTCACCTTCAACTTTATCTGCATAGCATTGGAACATTTTGCTTGAATAAAGATAGGCATTCGACAACTGCCAATTTTATTGAAATTAATCCACTCTGATGGGTTTTGTACTGCACACTGATTTTTGTACCAGCAGACACCAAGGAAATAAAATATAAGTCCTCTGATCTTAGAGAGCTTAGATTTTAAAGTATTTTTTTAGTTTATAGATCCCTTTAGAAATCCCATCAAAGCTGTGGATTCATACTTTTAGATAAACATATACATAAAGTTTGCCTGTAAATTCAGGGGATCTATAGCCTTCTGAAAATCATTCTTGAACCCCCTATATATCCAAGAGCCTCAAGTTAGAAGCCCTAGATTAAAGGGTAATGCGGAAGATAGTGTTACATGGATGACACCCAACAAATATTTGTTTAATTAAAAACGCTATATAAACTTATACACTAATCTCCTGAGTTGCTTATAGCAATTTTGATTTGAAATCATGAAGGATACATGCATTTGCCTATAACCAGTGCCTTGGTATCCCTGCATGAGACAAATTATAGAGTGAATATATTTATAAAAACAACACAAAAGAAAAGAGAAAGGGGAAATACCCAAGAAACAAGTCAGAGCTGAACAAATATCATTTCTTTGGGAAAAAACAAATCCCAAAATGGCCAGCCTTATCATGCACTAAAAACATAAATCCTCAATCATTCTCTTATTACTGCCTCGAGTTCCTGAGGAAAATAAAAAGACAATTGTCCAGGCAAAGTTATTTCATTTATTTAAATATTTTCCTCAAACAATATTAGACTTTCCTGATTGGTTAGACAAGGCCCCATAAGCTATAAAGAAGGCTTTGTCCCAAAATAAATGAGTCTAGAAGTGGAATCAAAAGGCAGCACACAGGTTTTATCATTTCCTTCCCCCAGACCACACCCAATTCTCAATCCTCTGATTTAGACTTAGCATCTCAATGCTGAAAGCAAAGTTCCAGGGTAAAGAATGGAGGAAAGAGAAGTTCTCACCTAAAGACCTGACCTGTAGGACTGAACTACTTTACATATCTCCTTCCCCTGGGAGGGGCTATGATTCTCATGGGCTCTCTCAGCCCATTTTTTTAAGATAAAAATGATCTGAAGATTTTTCCTACCCATTTGTAGGGAAGAAATAGAAGACGTCATAGAGATGAATTCCAAAATGTTCCAAAAGAGGGCCATTCAACCTAAGGGCTCAGAAAATTAACTTTTTCCTTCAATACATGACTAACTTCAGCACAGCCCAGTGGGCCAGTAATGATCCTTAGACTTGTCCTCAAGAAAGGATATTAGGGAAGAACCTTGAACCTAATGACTGCCAATCATTTACCCAATACAACTGGCTCAGAAAAGTGCTGAAACTGAAATCCAGATATTTGGATAACCAGCCAGTGTTATTTCTACCCCACTACAAACTCTAGGCTTAATCTATTATTACAAGAGATGAAATAAATTATCACTGTGGGAATAATAACCTTTCCAGGAAAAGAACAACTTTATCTTCAGTTGGATATTCCTGAGCACTATATGTCATTCCTTTGTAATCCACAGATATTTGTTTTTCACCTTTAAGTAGCACTGATTTAGCCTCATATTTT
Source organism: Pseudorca crassidens (assembly GCF_039906515.1). NCBI lineage: Eukaryota > Metazoa > Chordata > Mammalia > Artiodactyla > Delphinidae > Pseudorca > Pseudorca crassidens. The sequence goes on along the minus strand of NC_090309.1, from coordinate 16,205,677 downwards.
TCCACATTTAGAAGTAAATTTCTATAGGACAGCATTTATATCTGGTTCACCTTGATGCCAAAAACTCGGCCTCTGTGTGTTGGTGCTGAGTCGAATCTCAGAGACAGATTTTTGGGTTAAGTAAAAAAGAATAACTTTATTGCTTTGCCAGGGAAAAGGGGACACAGCAGGTTCATGCCCCTCAAAACTGTGTGTCCCAACCTAGAGGGATTTGGTGAGGAGTTTTATAACATTGGTGCAAGGGTGGGGGTGCTGATAAGGATTGGGGTGTGTGCAGGGCCTGCACTCCTTTAATCTGACCTCAGGTGGTCTCTTGGTGAGCTTTTCTTGAATGCAGAATGCTAACATCTTCTATTTGTTGGAGGTGTTAGTTCTGTAAAGAGCTCAAGAATATTGTTATGTGTATCCCTTGAAGCAGAACCAGAACACTGCCCTAAGGCTGCACTATTGCTTCTTGACTACTATCGCTTGTCTCTGCATCCCCTTCCTTCCCTGATTAGCAACTGTTCGAATCTGCCCTTTGGAACTCAGGGAAGGTCATGGAGGCTGGAGCCTATTCTCTACAAACAAGAAACGGGACAGAGAAAGGCTTTCATTCCCAGGAGTCCCACAGGGTCCTGCTCGGTTTCAGTCTTAGAATATCTACTACAGTATTTGCACATACTAGGAACTGAGTAAAAGACTGTTAAATTTGGAATGAGCACAGGGGTAGGAAACATCAACAAAAACAATTTTCTTCGTTATTTCACAAGGCCAATTAATTGGTTTACCTGATGTATTTTCAAGTGAGTAGTACAGTAATATATCTATGTATCTTATGACACATACAGGTTTAAAAACTGCTTTCCAAAGAAGTTAAAATATTATAGATTATACATTGCTCAAATATCAAACATTTGACATCCAGATTTTAGACAAAACTTTTCCGTGTCTTTAAGAACATTTAGTGACATATATATTTCTCAAGGTCAGTAGGAAAAAAGAAACAAACAACAACAATAAAAGCCAGCCTCTGATCCTGCAAAGAACATTTCAACCAGAACACAGAGATTTTTCATATCTTTGGATACCAGTTCACTTTTTAACACATGCATGTCCTTGGCAAAAATATCAAACAAGACAAAAATGCACGAAGTAAAAGTGAGATGCCTCCTTCATTCTCCAACACCACTCCCTGGAGGAAAACACACATAAAACTGTTTGCTTGTAACTTTTCCTGATTCTTCTGTAGAAGTTATTCATATCTAGAACACACAAAAATAGCCTGGGATGTAATCCTGACATTTCTGCTGCAGCCTCAGTCAGAGGCAAGATTTACTTGGGACTCTCTAATCTCCTTTTGGTCATAATCTCACAAGTAATCCAAGGGTCAGCCATGGCCAGCCATTCAACACTGAACAAATCACTATTAAGGATATTATAAATCAGTCACCATGCTGACAAAAATACTCTCTGTCACTGTACAAACATACATTGAGTTGCTTTCCTTATTCACTGAATGACTAGACTTATATATGTGTGTGTGTAAAACTGAAGCAGGGAATAAATTGACTCAAGAAAGATTTCTGTTCCTGAGTGATCTACCTCCCAGACACTGACTGCATCTCTCTGTTTGGAACCTCCTCAACTCCCACCCTTGCTAAATTACCATAAAAGTGATTCCTTGCCAGCCTTGATAGCTGATACATGTCAAATGCCTCTGCTTGCCTGAACTACCCTTATAAAGCAATTTGAAGGTCCAAACTACATGCTGGATGATATTTCTTGTAAATGCAATGGTTTATTGAAAAGATGAATGACTAGGTTGTCAGTAGAGGTAGTCTTCTGAGTCTACTCTCACAGACCATGACCTCTAGAAGCTGTCTTCCCTATCTCAGGAGTAAGTCCACCTCACACAGATATTTGCCCAGTCCCAAGTTTTCTACTTAGAAAGTATAAGGGTGATTTCCCTCCAGCTGGCCACAAAGGAAAAACTGCTACAATCACTGCACATGGCTCATAGGATATTTTCTTTGACAGCTGATTTTGTTGTTTTATTCCAGCTTCTATCTGAATAAGATTAGTTTCCCCACTCAGACCTTTTAGCTAACCCCAGCCTTGACATATATAAAATCTGGCTTTAGCAATGACTGTAAATGATTCCTATGCCTTTCTTTCCTAAGTATCTAAGCAAGGCAATGTGACATATTTTCTGAACTACTTAAGCATTTCCTTACACAGTGACTAAACGCCACTAACCAGTTTAAAACCACTTCTGTGCCCATAAAAGCTGTTGTAGAAATCAGAATTGCTAATCTCGCAGGATTGCTGAGCCCCTTGCAGAGTCACCAAAGCAAACATCTGTTGAATGGAGGGAAAAAGTCAACAACATCCTCTGGAATCAGGCAGTGTTTTGCATCCTTTTTCTTTTCTTCTGCCTCAATTTAAAATTTAAATGACTGGAAGTCAGAGAATGCAGACACTTGTCACCAAATGCCACGTGCCACATTCCAAGAGCACATCTGCTCCACTAAATACACTGATTGGCTACTACATACAAATTCTTATTCAGGAATAGCTTTTAAATTGATCTGAGTTATCTCCACTTTGTTAAGGCAGTTTCTCAGGCATTTACCATTGTGAATGTACCAGTAATTGTAATGTACAATTGTGTAATGTACAATTGTGTAATGTACATTCACAAATTGTGAATGTACCAGTAATATGTAATAGCCATTTCCCTCACCTCTCAGGACTGACCTGTAGACTTTCATCCTATTGTCATTAGATTAAGACCTATCTATCCAGTTTCGGATATCATTAGAGTGTGGTGTCATTTGAAGTCAGAGCAAAATGGGGGAAGGAAACATGTAGACATCTGTACATTTGACACAAGCCAAGCAGAATCCTGCAGCAAACTTTACAACCTAAGTAAAGACAAACACTATATACAGAATGAGAGAGGCCAAAAAGAAAGAACCTTCTTGGTTACACAATTTTATGGAGTGCGTTTGAGAATTCACAGCTGCTTTATCCAGTCTGTGTGAGAACTGTTCCCCATCTCTCTCTACCATCATTATATTTACATGCAATTTTCCAGTCTGGCTAACATATTAATATCAATATACCCTATGCTCAGGGTACTGGTAGATGAAAGAATACCCAGGCTTCTGGGGCCATGAAGATTCCAATTGGTACTGAAATATCTCTTGGTTTTGTGCCTCCAAACATCACCAGTACCCTTTCTGATATCCCACCAATTCCAGGCATGTATGACCATTTCTCCTTCCTCTGAGGCACATAAGAAAAATACTGGGGAAATCTAGGCTGTTTAATAGTAAATTCCAATGCTTCCACCCCCATTGTATTAGAGGGTATTTTTTATGTGTAAAGGACTGACCTCTGGGGTGAGGAGATGCTGCAGGAAAGAAAATCTGAGGCACAGAGAAGTTAACAGCCTGGTCTAAGATCACAGAACTACCGTGTGGCTGATAGGGTCTTGTTGCTCTGGCCTGATGTCAGACCTGAGCCTCTGAGGTGGGACAGCCAAGTTCAGGACATTGGACCACCAGGGACCACCCAGCCCTATGTAATATCAATCAGTGGGAGCTCTCCCAGAGATCTCCACCTCAATGCTAAGATCCAACTACTCCCAACAGCCAACAAGCTCCACTGCTGGATGCCCAATGTCAAACAACTAGCAAGACAGGAACACAACCACACCCATTAGCAGAGAGGCTACCTAAAATCATATTAAATTCACAGACAACACAAAACATATCACAAGACATTGATCTGCCACCAGAAAGACAAGATCCTGTCTCACCCACCAGAACACAGGCACAAATCCCCTCCACCAAGAAACCTACACAATCCACTGAAACAACCACACCCACTGGGGCCAGACACCAAATCAATGAGAACTATGAACCTGCAGCCTGCAAAAAGGAGATCCCAAACAGAGTAAGTTAAACAAAATGAGAAGACAGAGAAATATGCAGCAGATGAAAGAGAAACATAAAAACCCACCAGACCAAACAAATGAAGAGGAAATATGCAGTCTACCTGTAAAATAATTCAGAGTAATGATAGTAAAGATGATCCAAAATCTTGGTAATAGAATGGAGAAAATGCAAGAAATGTTTACCAAGGACCTACAAGAACTAAGGAGCAAACAAACAATGATGACCAAGACAATAAATGAAGTTTAAAATTCTCTAGAAGGAATCAATAACAGAATAACTGAAGCAGAAGAATGGATAAGTGACCTGGAAGATAAAATAGTGGAAAAAATTACCACAGAGCACAATAAAGAAAAAAGAGTGAAAAGAATTAAGGACAGTCGCAGAGACCTCTGGGAAAACATTAAACACACCAACATTCAAATTATAGGGGTCCCAGAAGAAAAAGAGAAAAAGAAAGGTCTGAGAAAATATTTCAAAATGCTATACATGAAAACTTCCCTAACATGGAAAAAGAAATAGTCAATTAAGTCCAGTAAGTGCAGAGACTCCCATAGAGCATAAATCCAAGGAGAAACATGCCAAGACATATATTAATCAAACTATCAAAAATTAAGTATGAAGAAAAAATATTAAAAGCAGCAAGGGAAAAACAACAAATAACACACAAGGGAATCCCCAAAAGGTTAACAGCTGACATTTCAGCAGAAACTCTGCAAGCCAGAAGGGAGTGGCAGGACATATTTAAAGTAATGAAAGGGAAAAACCTACAATTAAGATTACTCTACACAGCAATGATTTCATTCAGATTCGTTGGAGAAACTAAAACCTTTAAAGAAAGGAAAAGCTAAGAGAATTCAGCACCAACAAACCAGCTTTACAACAAATGCTAAAGGAATTTCTCTAGGCAGGAAACACAAGAGAAGGAAAAGACCTACAATAACAAACCCAAAACAATTAAGAAAATGGTAATATACATATCGATAACTACTTTAAATGTAAACGGATTAAAAGCTCCAACCAAAAGATATAGACTGGCTGAATGGATACAAAAACAGATGCATTTATATGTTGTGTACAAGGGACCCACTTCAGACCTAGGGACAGAGACAGACTGAAAGTGAGGGGATGGAAAAAATATTCTATGCAAATGGAAATCAAAAGAAAGCTGGAGTAGCAATTCTCATATCAGACAAAAGAGATAAATGATCTATTTTCCTAATGATCAAGTGATCAATCAAAGAAGAAGATATAACAATGGTAAATATTTATGCACCCAAAATAGGAGCACCTCAATAGATAAGGCAACTACTAACAGCCATAAAAGGGGAAATTGACAGTAACATAATCCTAGTAGGGGACTTAAACACCCCACTTTCACTAATGTACAGATCATTCAAAATGAAAATAAATGAGGAAACACAAGCTTTAAATGATATATTAAACAAGATGGAGTTAACTGATATTTATAGGACATTCAGTCCAAAAACGACAAAATAAACTTCCTTCTCAAGTGCACATGGAACATTCTCCAGGGTAGATCATATCTTGGGTCACAAAGCAAACCTTGGTAAATTTAAGAAAATTGAAATTGTTTCAAGTAACTTTTCTGACCACAATGCTATGAGACTAGACATCAATTACAGGAAAATATCTAAAAAATACAAATACATGGAGGCTAAACAAGAAACTGCTTAATAACCAAGAGACCACTGAAGAAATCAAAAACTACCAAGAAAAAATTAACAATGAAAACATGATGATGTAAAACCTATGGGATGCAGTAAAAGCAGTTCTAAAAGGGGAAGTTTATAGCAATATAATCATACCTCAGAAAACAAGAAAAATCTCAAATAAACAACTTAACCTTACACCTAAAGCAATCAGAGAAAGAAGAACATAAAAAACTCTAGAAGGTAGCAGAAGGAAAGAAATCATAAGATCAGATCAGAAATAAATGAAAGAGAAATGAAGGAAACAATAGCAAAGATCAATGAAACTAAAAGCTTGTTCTTTGAGAAGATAAACAAAACTGGTAAAACATTAGCCAGACTCATCAAGAAAAAAAGGGAGAAGACTGTAGGCAACAGAATTAGAAATGAAAAAGAAGTAACCACTAACACTGCAGAAATACAAAGGATCATGGGAGATTACTACAAGCAACTATATGCCAATAAAATGGGCAACTTGGAAGAAATGGTAAAAATATTGGAAAAGCACCACCTTCTGAGACTGAACCAGGAAGAAATAGAAAACATAAACAGACCAATCACAAGGAATGAAATTGAAACTTTGATTAAAAATCCTCTGACAAAGAAAAGCCCAGGATCACGTGGCTTCACAGGTGAATTTTATCAAACATTTAGAGAATAATTAAAACTTATCCTTCTCAAATTCTTCCAAATTATACCAAATGGAGGAAGACTCCCAAACTTATTCTGCATGGCCACCATCACCCTGACACCAAAACTAGACAAAGATGTCACAAAAGATAACTGCAGGCCAATATCACTGGTGAACTTAGATGCAAAAATCCCCAAGAAAATACTAGCAAACAGAATCCAAGAGCACATTACAAGGTTCATACACCATGATCAAGTGGCTTTTATCCCAGGAATGAAGGGATTCTTCAATATACGCAAATCAATCAATGTGATACACCGTATTAACTACTTGAAGGATAAAAACCATATAGTAATCTCAATAGAGGCAGAAAAAGCTTTCAACAAAATTCAACACCCATTTATGATAAAAATCCTCCATAAAGTAGGCATAGAGGGAACTTACCTCAACATAATAAAGGCCATATATGACCAACCCACAGCCAACATCGTTCTCAATTGTGAAAACCTGAAACCATTTCCACTAAGATCAGGAACAAGACAATGTTGCCCACTCTCACCACTGTTATTCAACATAGTTTTGGAAGTTTTAGCCACAGCAATCAGAGAATAAAAAGAAATAAAAGAAATCCAAATTGGAAAAGAAGTAAAACTGTCACTATTTGCATATGACATGATACTATACATAGAGAATCCTAAAGATGTCACCAGAAAACTACTAGAATCAATCAATGAATTTGGTAAAATTTCAGGACAGAAAACTAATGCACAGAAATCTCTTGCATTCCTATACAATAATGATGAAAAATCTGAAAGTGAAATTAAAGAAATAATCTCATGTAACACTGCAACAAAAAGAATAAAATACCTAGCAATAAACCTACCTAAGGAGACAAAAGATCTGTATGAAAAAAAAACTATAAGACACTGAAGAAAGAAATTAAAGATGATACAAAGAGATAGAGAGATGTACCATGTTCTTGGATTGGAAGAATCAACATTGTGAAAATGACTCTACTACCCAAAGCAATCTACAGATTCAATGCAATCCCCATCAAACTACCAATGGTATTTTTCACAAAACTAGAACAAAAAATTTCACAATGTGTAAGGAAACACAAAAGACCCTGAATAACAAAAGCAATCTTGAGAAAGAAAAACGGAGCTGGAGGAATCAGGCTCCCTAACTTCAGACTATACTACAAAGCTACAGTAAACAAGACAGTATGGTACTGGCACAAAAAACAGAAATATAGATCAATGGAACAGGATACAAAGTCCAGAGATAAACCCATGTACATATGGTCACCTTATTTTTATTAAAGGAGGCAAGAATATACAATGGAGAAAAGACAGCCTCTTCAATAAGTGGTGTTGTGAAAACTGGGCAGCTACATGGAAAAGAATGAAACTAGAACACTTCCTAACACCATACACAAAAATAACTCAAAATGGATTACAGACCTAAATGTAAGGGCAGACACTATAAAACTCTTAGAGGAAAACATAGGTAGAACACTCTATGACGTAAATCATAGCAAGATCCTTTTTGACCCACTTCCTAGAGAAATGGAAATAAAAACAAAAATAAACAAAAGGGCCCTAATGAAACCTAAAAGATTTTGCACAACAAAGGAAACCATAAACAAGATGAAAAGACAACACTTAGAATGGGAGAAAGTATTGCAGATGAAGAACCTGACAACAGGTTAATCTCCAAATATACAAGCAGCTCATGCAGCTCAATATAAGAAAAATAAACAACCCAATCCAAAAATGGATGGAAAACCTAATTAGACATTCCTGCAAAGAAGATATACAGATTGGCAACAAACACATGAAAGGATGCTCAACATCACTAATCATTAGAGAACTGCAAATCAAAACTGCAATTCGGTATCACCTCACACCAGTCAGAATGGCCATCATGAAAACATCTACAAGCAATGAATGCAGGAGAGGGTGTAGAGAAAAGGGAACCCTCTTGCACTGTTGATGGGAATGTAAATTGATATGGCCACTGTAGAGAACAGTATGGAGGTTCCTTAAAAAACTAAAAGTAGAATACCATACGACCCAGCAATCCCACTACTGGGCATATGCCCTGAGAAAACCATAATTCGAAAAGAGTCATGTACCACAATGTCCACTGCAGCTCTATTTACAATAGCCAGGACATGGAAGCAACCTAAGTGTCCATCAACAGATGAATGGATAAAGCAGATGTGGCATATATATACAGTGAATATTCCTTAGCCATAAAAAGAAACGAAATTGAGTTATTTGTACTGAGGTGGATGAACCTAGAGACTGTCAGAGTGAAGTAAATCAGAAGGAGAAAAACAAATACCATATGTTAACACATATTTATGGAGTCTAAAAAAAAAAAACAAAAAACAGATGTAGAGAATGGACTTAAGGTCACGGGGAGGGGAAAGGTAAGCTGGGACGAAGTGGGAGAGTAGCATTGACATATATACACTACCAAATGTAAAATATATAACTAGTGAGAAGCAGCTTCCTCACACAGGGAGATCAGCTCGGTGTTTGTGACCACCTAGAGTGTTGGGAAAAGGAGCATGGGAGGGATGCACAAGAGGGAGGGCATATTGGAATATATGTATATATATAGCCTATTCACTTTGTTATACAGCAGAAACTAACACAACATTTTAAAGCTATTATACTGCAATAAATTTAAAAAAAACATTTTGTAAAATTGAGAGGAGTGTCTTCTTTGAGGAGCTCTAAATTTTTCGTTTATTCTGTGTTTTGGAGCCTCTGGTTCTATCTAATTAGATCATTTGAAACCACCACAGATCCTTTTCTTTGATAGGTCACCCTCTATTCTTTATTCATTGACCAATTAACCTTTACTTGGAAAGAGTAAGCTATGAACATCAGCATTAACATCAAGATCCATAATTAAGTTGGTAAAAATCTCTTTAGACCTTCAGATCACTTCCACTTGGTTTGTACAAATACAGGGGTGACATTTTAGTTTTCATCTTCACCTTGCACTTTGACTTTGACAAGATGTTACCATGTTTTAAACAGCCAGTCAATGCTCCCCCTCCCAACCCCCTTACACGTGTGTGAGCTAGGGCAAAGGCAACTCTTTGAATAAATGGCATGTCTTAGGTACAAGCAAAAAGAAACATTTGTTCCTTCCACTCACTAAACTTGCTTTGTAACCTTCTTCCCCAGCCATAGCTGGGAATATCAGCTAGGATTCTGAGGGTTTTTTTCTTGTTTTTTGTTTGTTTTGTATTTTTTAAGTAAAACACATATGTCAGAATTAGGTTAATTATAATTCTTGGTTCATGACCCATTACTGTTTCATGCATGTGCCATTTTGTTGTGTTATATTACATACTGCATGTAGTTATTTATTTTAATAAGATAATAAACCTCCACAATCCAGCCAACCCCAGGACGAGAATGTTGCCAATAACTTATTTCTATCTAACTCATTCCCCTGCCTTGCTTCCCAACCACAGAGGTTAGTAAGACCCTAAATTTTATGCCTCTTATTCCTCTGCCTTAAATCACCCAACATATTGGCAAATATTGAAATATATTCTTTAGTTTTAATTGCTTCAGCCTTATTAAAAAAGATAATATACTATATGTGGTCCTCTGGGACTTTTTTTTCCTCTTTGATCTATAGCTACAGTTCATCTTTATTATTAAATATACTTGTGCTTTATTCACTTTCACTGCTCTATAGTATTCCATTCCATAAGAAAATCTATTTTTTTAAATTCTTCTATCAATGAGAATTTGTGTTATTTATACTTTTTTGCTATTATGGACAGCAAAATATTCTGTTATGAATATTATACATATCTACTAGTGCACATGTGCTAAGTAGTATATGCATATACCTTATATAATATAAAGTTTTCTTGTCATTACCAAACATTCAAGAATCTAATCCAGTAAAAATGAATAAATTCTAAAATATGCTCTGATGTTGGATGCATCCCCTCTTTCAGCTGAAGCCACTTGGGGGCCCAGACACCTGAAGTGAAGGTGGGCACTGGGTTGTCCATATTTCTTGTTCTACCTCCTTCCCCACTTGCTGGAGGCTGTTTCAGGACCCTAAGGCAGAGGGAACAAAGGAGGTTGGGCATAATCTTACAATTCTGGTACAGCTGTAATCAATATGATTACCTTTTATTGGTCTTTAAAAAGAATCTCATAGGGACCTCCCATGGTTTTCTCAGAGATTCTTCTGCTGGAGGACACCTCCTGCAAACCCCTTAATACTGAGAGGTCTTTTGTGACCCCCTTCTTAACTCATAGGCTTCTCACCATGTCCTCCTCTGTGGGCATCCCTTTGCCTCTCTGGGTAGTCAATTTGGCAAGATCCCTTTTAAGATGGCTTCAGGTCTGCTGTGGGTCCAGCCTCCAGAACACATGCACCTTGGCTTTTCTTTTGTTTGTTTGTTTTTTAAAGATATTTATTTATTTTGGCTGCGCCAGGTCTCAGTTGCGGCACACAGGATCTTCGTTGCATCATGTGGGATCTTTTAGTTGTGGCTTGCGGACTATTGAAGAGAATGCAGCCATCTGCTCCCAAGACAGTTATCAATACATTCCCTCTCTCTCTTGCCTCAGGCCCCAACTTAACATGCTTTGAGGCCTCTTCCACTGGAGTTGAATAGCAGTTCTAGGGTGCTCCAAATTTGAGGGATGCATATCAAGCTATCTGAGCTGTTTTATTGATGCTGTCTTTACTTGGCTTAATATGTGTCCATCACCCACCCCTGCCCTTCTGAGAGAAGGAGAGAACAGCCTCAAAATCCTAATAGCTCCCTCCATGGAGAGTCTCTCCCAAATCAAATAGAAATCTCTCACATAGGCTGGAAGTGGGTGTTCTGCTTACACAGGCAGAACTGGTTTTACAATCTCTTGTCATGTCCTTCATAGGTATTCTAACTCCTTATTTTAAGATATGGGGATATCTGGCACCCATTCTATCATTCTCAGGCATTAAGGTCTTTACTGAAATTCCAAGACCTAAAAAGTCTCATTTGAATATCTGTTACACTTGCAACCTAAAGGGCCTTTCACCAAATTGAGGAGTTTGAGTTCTGATTTGACTTCTTCCATATCCATTGGAAGAAAACAAGTCTTAAGTAAGACTCCAAGCTTTAATTGCAGGAGTCCATAGTCCCTGCCCTGTGGGTGAGAATCATTCAGGAAGAGAGGAGGGTCCCTTGCCTGGATCTGCAGAAGACATGGAAATCAATAAGATGTGGAGAATCACCAGTCAAAAAGGAAGAATAGACAGGTTATTGAGAAGTCCTAAGGTCTCACCAAACAGAAGCAGTGAAAGATTTGCAGAAGGAAATAAAGAATTCCAGGACATGGTACCAAGGAGGAGAGAAACAGGAATAGGAATATAAGGAGAAAATTGAGAAGTGAGTAATACCTGGAGCAAGCAGTCATGTCTTTGCCTACACCAGCATGCATAGCAGGCTTGTATTGACTAAACAATGCTTCAGTTTTCCCAAGCCCTGCATCATCTTATAATAATAATGTCATCTGTGGCACCTAAACTTTAAGCTTCTATCCTCATTTTTTTCTCTAGAGAACCTGCCCTTTCTTATAGAACAGGACTCAGCAAACTTTGCGTGTAAAGAGCCAAATAGTAAATTTTTTAATTAAGGCTTTGCAAGCCATTCTGTCTGTTCAGCTCAGTCCTACAATTGTAGCATGAAAGCATCCATAGATAATGTGTAAACAAATGGGATTGACTGTGTTCCAATTAAACTTTATTTATAGACATTGAAATTTAATTTCATGTCATTTTTCATGTGACGTAAAACATTATTCTTTATTTTCTACCACTTAAAAATGTAAAACACAATCATTTTAGCTCACAAGTCTTACAAAAATAAGTGACAAGTTGGACTTTGATCACAGGCTGTAGTTTGCCAACTCCTGTAATAGAACATGTGTTACCTGATTTTGTGATCAATTTTTACCTCCTTATAATTTCAACTTCATAAGTCATATTTTTGTATCTTTCCAAACATTTTGGGATAACTTTCAGAAATATTTGGGTGGTACCCAAGCATTGTGAATAAGAGTATGTGCTCAGAGTCAGGCTGAGTTCAGAGGCTGACTCTGCCGTTAATTAGCTGTGTGATCTAGGGCAAGTTAGTTAACATCTCTATATATCTTCAGCTTATTTGTTTATTTTTATTTATTTGTTTGTTTGTTTATATTTATTTTTGGCTGTATTGGGTCTTCATTGCTGCATGCAGGCTTTCTCTAGTTGTGGTGAACAGAGGTTACTCTTTGTTGCGGTGCGTGGGCTTCTCATTGTGGTAGTTTCTCTTGTTGCGGAGCACAGGATCTATGTGCCTGGGCTCCAGTAGTTTTGGTATGTGGGCTCAGTGGTTGTGGTTTGCAGGCTCTAGAGCACAGGTTCAGTAGTTGTGGCACACAGGCTTAGTTGCTCTGTGGCATGTGGGATCTTCCGGGACCAGGGCTCGAACATGTATCCCCTGCATTGGCAGGCAGATTCTTAACCACTGTGCCACCAGAGAAGTCTCCTGTTTTCAGGTCTTTCATTAGTTAAAAGTGGATAATAATGGCACCCATCTTATAGGATTATTGTGAAGTTTAGATGTAATAATATTGTAAAGGCCCTGGAGTATTGACTAAGCACAGATAATTATAAGTTGCTAGTACTGATACTAAACAGTCTACATTTCTTTACTTACCAAATTTTCCCCCAGTATTCTTATTTCTTCACTAACTCTAGTTCATTCTTCCCAGAAGCACCTGTTTCATAGTATATGAACAGGTAGCAGGCCACAGAAAGTGCTTCATGATTAAGTCAGATTGGGAACTTCTAGACTAAATAATGTTAAATCATACCGCTCTCTGTGCTTTTGGGTTTTGGGGAAACATGTCAGAATTTTTCAGAGTTACCTAAACATTGTTTATTTTAACTCAACAAGAGGGGTATCTCAAAAGATAGTTTGGAAAATACTGTCCCAATTGTTCATGGGCAAATCTCTTCACTTCTTGTGTTACAGTTCTCACTGGCACACCTCTCCTTGGCATGTCTTCTTGTTTCCTGTTTCCTGAAACTTGCATCTCTTTCCCTGGGCTCTGTTAGAACATATCCTCTTGGTTCTTCTCATGTCCAACATTGTTCCTCAACTTCTTTTGCTGAGTTTTCTACCTCTGCCCACTCTTCAAGGTCTTATCCTGCCCATCTTCTCCTCAATAGTTTCATTCACTCTCAGAATTTTAACCTGTACTTAAGACTCACACATATGTATCTCTAGCCCATAACTTTCTCCTGATCCTAAACCACATATCTAGCTGCCTGTTGAAAGATACTCATGCACTCAAAGTTGAACTCACTATCTTTCTTTTTTTTTTTTTTTGTGGTACACAGGCCTCTCACTGTTGTGGCCCCTCCCATTGCAGAGCACAGGCTCTGGACGTGCAGGCCCAGGGGCCATGGCTCATGGGCCTAGCCACTCTGTGGCATGTGGGATCTTCCTAGACTGGGGCACAAACCTGTGTCCCCTGCATCGGCAGGTGGACTGTCAACCACTGAGCTGCCAGGGAAGCCCTGAACTCACTATCTTTGATGAAGGACCTGATAGTCTATCTCTATTAATAGCATTACAACCATGAAGCAGAACTCTGATAGTAATCTCTAGACTGTTCCTTCCAACTCAACCTCCACATCTCATCAAATGTCATTCCTGCCCATTCTGTCTTTTTAACTGCTTTCTTTGCTTTTCCTTCTTCTTCCTCTCTTTGTACCTCCTGCCTTTTCACCTGTTTCTCACTTCTGGTTTCATAGTCCTAATATCTATCTTTTATTTTATTGGTCAGTTGATCTTTATGAATGCAAATCTGATCTTGTAGCCTCTCAATAGCTACAGATTGGCTATTTGCCAAGCTACTCAGCATGGTACAAAAGGTCCTTATTTATTTCACTGCCAACCTATCACTACAAGCTGATAACTCAACACAACCCTCCACATACCCTATATGGTTTCTATAATGCACAATCATTCTGTCTCATTTTTTAGAATGACCACTTAACCTGTCCCCAAAACAGGGTCTCAGTTTGTGTTCTCTCAGAAAAGAATTCTTGTTGTAAGAAAACATTACAAAAGTTTTTGAAATGGAAAAAAATGAAAAGACCTCTGAATACCTTGTCTAGCACACCTGCCCAGGTTATCTCCACCTTTCATTGTCTTTGAGCTTTAATTTGTAGGAAACTGTTAACCATGCAAGCGATTCTTGTCCACACACATATAGATTGTGTGCAGTGGAATACAGTTGATTATTGTCCTGTAGATATTGATCAGTTCTGCCAGTTTTGCATCTATGTGTAACTTTATTACAGCATTCCTTATCTATCATCTACATATAGTAATTTAAATTCTCTTTTGAATAAGTTTGTCATATTTAGCAAACCAAAATAACAAGATGCCTAGTTATATTGAAATTTCAAATAAACAATTATTTTTGACATAGTATACTCCCATGCAATATTTGGCATATATTTATGCTAACATATTATAAGCTATTTATATGAAATTCAAATTTTACTGAGCATCCTGATTTTACCTGGGAATTCTACATTTGATTCAGTTGTGACTTCTCACCAGTTCCCTCATTTCCATCATTAATTTATAAATTAAATAGAATCTTTGTTATGTTTTCACTTTACAGTTGCATGAGAATCTTGGTTTTACTTAAAAAAAAATTATCCCACAACAGCGTGCAAGTGGTTTATTTGAAAAGTAGGGAAATAGGGAAGTGACAGGAAAGGAAAGTCAGCTAATAAATGTACATTATAAATCCAGTTCACTACTGTGGGTAAGGTCTTTACTCTGCTTGGGGAACTCCCAATCAGGGTGGTACAATTTCCTCAGAATGATCTCACCCATGGGTATTGGAGCTGTGGCATTTATCCACCAGGTCCTGTACGTGACACGTCATCCCAGACCCTTGTCTATGATTGAGGACAAGCACGAGGGAGTGGTTAACTGCCAGCCTGTCCCACCTGCCATGAGTATGGCCAAAGTTCCAGCTCTAATGCCATTTGAGCCAGTAGGCACTGATGTTGTAAAGACAAAAATATTTATGTAGTCAGGCTATCAGCAGCTTCAGCTATATTGGCCCCATTCCTCGAGATAATCACAAATGCCACTTTCTCTAAGACATCTTTGCTTAGTTCCCAAGAGTGATTAACAGTCCTTGCCTTAGTGAACTACTTATGCTTCGTAAAGTTTTCTCTAATAGAAGCTTTGATAGATATTGCACTTATTTTTCTCAACATATATGTCTCCTCCAAATAGATTATAAACTTTTAGAGTATAGAGATTAAGTCCTATTGGTATTTATAACCCTCAATTTCTGGTAGATAATTAGAAAATTTTATTGAATGAATGATTAAGTATGTGAGTGAATGAATTTACAGCAATTTGGGGTAAGAGGAAATTGGAGAAGGCTTCAAGAAAGAATTATATCTAAGCAGGGTCTTGAAGGATAATAAAGAGTCTACCAAGGTAAAGAAGTCACTTCAGTCAAGGAAGTCATTATAAGCAAATGAATGAAGAGAGAGGATTTATATTCACAAAGATGTTTGTTCTTTTCAGTAACAACCATTTATATTTTCCTATATATGTTGGGTGCTTTTCTGTTCTTGTTCCTAAAGCATTTTAAAAGTCCAACCTCCAGGAAGGTCTTTTAAAAGAATGACAAAGCTATACTCTGAAAATCTTTACCACAGCTTCTGGCAGAGTAAATATAGCCCCAAAGCACAAATAAGTGTTTCATCTGAAGTAATTCAGTATTGAAAGGTACTAACACTGCTGTCATTTCCCTCCAAAGAGGTCATCATTGCATTGCATCTTCTATGCAATTAAAATTTTCACACCACCCTCAAGCTTGGTGTATATACAAACTAAATAATTAAAGTCACTCTCTTTTGAGTTCCTTACCCACCAGGAAAGTCTCAAAAATCCCTCTCTTTTATCCTGGTATAACATTAGCGTTCCCAACATATAAAATGGCAGGTTTTGTCAACTTAATAATGAAAGCATGAATACCTCTGTCACTCATTCCTGGGGTTCACCAATTTTTTTACTTTAAAAGCTGGGAGATAAAAAATAAAAAGAGCTGTGTAGGCTGGCCAAGGGAGAAATACATGAATCTGTGAGCAATCTGAATAAGCATGACTAAGGTGACTGATAAGGTGATTAAGATCACTGAAAACAAACACTTTGTCATCAATCAGGAAATGTTAATTGGGGAATTTAAGATTTATGAAATATCTCTAATTACACAGAGTAAAGGAAAGCCAATGCCTACTCTATGAAGTGATGGAAAATGTGGGAGGCATTCCGGGCTTTACCAGGAAGCATACTAGGTCCTTTGTTAATCAGATTTGACTATTGGGAGAAGACAGGAAGCCAAGTGTCTGTATGGCTGAAGCTTATGAACAAAAACACAATCAACAAATGGTCTTTGATGGGTTAATTGTTAATTTAATAAACTTAATATAGGAATTTGGCAAACCCAGTCCTGACTGGGGGAAGTGTTCATGTCTAATGGAGAGGAATTGTGTGTTTGTATATGAGCATTCATGTGTTCATTGACTGTGGTCAAGTTCCAATGAAAAAACACATTGTGAATCTGGTAGATTCATTTATTTTGCAGCTGGTCTCCAACAACTAGACATTGTCCAGCCCACAAATCTAAGTGATGGGAATTACAAGTGTTCATGGTAGGATATTTTAGGGGTTTGGCAAGATCTTTTTATTAGAGTAAACTTGACCTGGTATATCTGATCCATTTTCTCCCCTTGTTATTCTCTGTGAACTTCAGTTTGCTTATCTATAAAATGGAAATTTTAATAGATTATAATACTTTAGAGGATTATTTGAGTAGTAAATCAATCCCTGTATGAAAATCCCTTAGCAAAGTGTCTGGATAATTATAAGTGCTCAACAATGTATTTTTGTTTTCTTTCTGCTTCTCTAAGTCCCAGAAAATTGAGACAGATGAAAAATAATTTTGATTTGGCCAAAAAGGTGAATTTTGTAACTTATGGTTGTCTGAAGTTTTCTGTAAGAGCATACTATAATAGGTCTCTAACCTTTAACAGCAGGATTAATTTTATACTTGATCTATATAGAGAGGTTGGAAACACCAAATGCATTGCCTTTTCTAACCAGAATTAGATTAGGAACTGGAGCTGAGATTGCTGGAAAAAGTGGTGTCTTGGAAGGTCAAGGATCCCTGGATTACTAGTCTCTTTATATAAAAGATGAACACATACGAGTAAAATAGTACTGGAGGGTAACCAATTGAGAAAAAAATATTTCCTTGCTTCACTTGTCTCACTTAGCAGAAAAAGTTGGACTTAAATGTAAGTATATTTCAATGATTTTTACCTATGTTTTGATAAACAGACTCAAAATAAAATACTCTCAAAATAATATTTCAAGAAAATCTACTCAGAGATTCTTGTTGAAATAGAATTGTGTATTTTGAGATAAAAAAAATTCGGCTCCAAATGGTGGAGAATACCTTGTCAAGGATCTGAAAGATGGTTCATAAATGAACTAGAGCAAAGAAACGATCAGCATCACTGGCACTGGGACAACAGCATCAGCATTTCAGAAGACACTACTCAGCCCACATTCTTTCTATTTCTGGACTTTTCTTCATTCCCACAGAGTTCCACTAAGGTGAGCTTCTTTATTTTCGGTCATCCACTGACTAAACAAATTAATTTCCTGGATGAGATGGTGTGCTTTACAGATAGCGATGTTGTTCTGGGAAAGTTGACATGCTTACCAGTATCTTAAAAATAAAATGTATTACCAAAAGTGCCTAAATCTTTTTCTTAGCACTCTTTTGCCTAATAGTATCTTTCTCTCACTTCTGTAGTCAAAATTATTCATTAAATTTGATTGATTTGTAATTCTGTTTACAGTTAAATTGTGCTTTCATTTCATTCTGTAGTTAGTTAAGAGATATTGGAAAAGGAATTTATACCTGGTTCCTTGTGCATATATGCTTAAAGAACATTATGAGAAAATAGTATAAATCTGAATGAAAGAATCTAGCAGATGTTTTTCCTTTAATAGGGGTTCACGCATTACTAAAGTTTGAAATATGCTTGAGCTGTACAGAAGACCAAAGCTTTGTTGTGGAGACATGGGTTCAGACCTTAGCTCTACCATTTACTGGCTCAATGATCTTAGTTGAATTCTCTTTCTGAGTCACAGTTTCCTCATCAATAAAACATGAATGATAATAATAATACCTGCTTCAAAGGATTTCTGTGGAAAATAAAATTTACCCTATATAAAATGATTGGTTCATAGTAAACACAGAATAAAAATAAACCCCATTCTTATTCCTTCCTTTTATTGTTTTATTCTCAACAGGCAAGATAATAACAAGTAAAACTTATTCAAGGAATAAAGGGTTTCCAAAAGAAAAGGAGTCTTTTCTTCTTAAAAGAAATTTCTAACAGAGCTTCTATTTAATTGGCATTTTACCAGTTGATAACTGATTGAATCACACCAGTAACCAAAATAATAGAAATAAACTGACCATTCAAATATGTTTAATTAATAGTAATAAGATGAAAAGTAGCTATCATTTTTGAGCACCTACTATGAGTAGGCACCTTATTAAAAATTGTAAGACCTTATCTATAATCCTCACAAAGTAAATATTATTATTTTCAAATTAGAGAAGGAGATAAAGATTAGTAAATGGTCTATTATTCCTTCAAAAATTATTTGGTCAGAAATTATCCAGTCTCAGCTACAATATGCAAAGAGCTTGAAATTTATCATTCCCTTCCTTATAACAAGGAAAAGCTGAACAAACTGAAAGTTTTATGAATTTCCTTGGAGCCATTAGAGAACAGAAGTCAAAGAGCAAATCTCCATCCCCAAATCTGGAGGAAGGCAAACATCACAAAGAATCACAGAGGAAATCAATACCTGGAGCAGAAGTCCCTGGAATCATAAACTGGTAGGAATACTCTAATGGTCATTTTAATGACTTACTCTAGTCTAAGTATGAACTAACTTGAAGAGAAGAAACTTCTGGAGACCACAATTTTAGTGGAGCCCCATATTTTCATAGGTTTTACCACCAAGAAACCCACCAGGTTGTCATTGTTAAGAGCCAAGAAATATCCCCAAAAGGCTCTGGCAGGGAGAAGGAAAACATAAACATTGAGAAGTACTACTACAGAGAATCTTCATAACAAAGGTCTATTCTCCAGGGAAAAAGACTTTACCAGAACCTTATCCCACTAGCGGGAAGGGCATTTACTCCTGACCAATCCCCTCTAGGCTTCTTGTCTCACCTAAGTGGGGAAGGGGAGCTAAGAAACACTCGTGAAGGTCACAACTCAGGGATACAGACTCACTAAAACATTAATATTTAATCATAAGATTATAGAATACTTCTCCTCTCCCACTCCTTAACACCACACAAATGGCTCTAATATCATAACAGTGAATTACAGCCAAAAAAAAAAAGGTGCAAGATGCAAACTCTATCTGAGGAGGAGCTCTATGAGAAGCCAAAAGTTAAGAGGACAGACGAAAAACAAAAACACTAGAGGAATTTGAAACCTCTGGCACCTACAGCTGCACCAAACATTAAACATAGTCCAAATTTTAGACAGATTAACAAGACCTCACATGAAAGGCTATTTACCTCAATTCTTATTGCTCAATAAAATATGTCTGGCTTTCAACAAAAAATTACAAGGCATACTAAAAGACAAGAAATATTACAACCTGAAGAAACAAAGCAAGAATAAATACCAGACAAAGATGACACAGATTTTGAAATCATGAGATAGAAAATTTTAAATAACTATAATTGTTAAAACAAGGATTCTAATGGAAAAAGTAGACAACATGACAGAATTGGTGGGTAATGTAAACAGAGAGATAGAGGCTCTAAGAAATAATCAAAAGAAAATGATAGAAATAAAGAACACTGTAACAGAAATGAAGAATGCCTTTCATGGGCCCTCAATAGACTGGATATGACCAAGAAAAGAATCAGTGAACTTAATGTAGGTTAGTGGAAACTTCCTAAACTGAAATGGAAAAATAACAATGAATGGGAAAACTTTTTTAAAGGATTGTGGGACAATTTAAAACTTTGAAATACCAGAAATGAAACACTTTAAAATATCAGAAGGAAATACCACACTGTGAAAAATAGGAGAGAAAAGAAATATTTAAATTAATAAGCACCAAGGATATTGCAAAATTAATGACAGACAACAAATCACATGCCCAGAAGGGTTTGAGAACATCATACAGAATAAATACCAAAAAATCTACACCTAGGCATATCATATTCAAATTGAAAAAAGAAAAAATCAAAGACAAAGAAAAAAATATCTTGAAAAGATCCAGAGATGGGCGAAAGACCACAACTATAGAGGAATGAGGACGAGAATTTCAGTGGACTTATCATGCAAGTAACAAGAGAGTTGAGTAAAATATTTTAAGTGCTGAAAGAATAAAATCACCATTCTAGAATTTTATATTCAGTGAAATTATCCTTCAAAAATGAAGAATAAATAATGGATAAATAATTAATTTCTCAAACAAACAAAAACTGAAGGAATTCACCACCAGCAAATGGGCCCTGCAAGTTGTGTAAAAATAAATTCTTCCTGGAGAAGGAAAATTATATAGGTTGGAACACAGATCTACACAAAGAAGGTCAGAAAAGAATAAATGAGGATAAATTAATTTTTAAAAAATTTCTTATACTTAAGTGACCTAAAAGATAACTGTTTAAAGTAATAATAGTAACAATGTACTGGGTAATTTAGCATATGGATACGTGAAATGAGTGACAACTATGTATTAAGGAACTGAGGGAGGAATTGAGAATTCCCTGCAGGCACCTGCATTACTTGTGAAATAGCGGAATGAAAGTGGATTTAGATAAATTGTAAAAGTATATTTCAAACTCCAGGGCAACCACTAAAATAGTTTTTTGAAAGAACTATAATTGACATGTGAAGAGAGGAGATAAAATAGAATCATAAAACCCTCAACTAAAACTAGAAAAGACAGAAAAAGTGTAGGGGAGAAACAAAAATCAAATGCAGCATTTAAGAAACAGTCACAAACATGCTAACTGTCAGTGCAACCACATCAATATTCATTTTATTTTATTTACTTATTTTTTAATTTTATTTTTTGGTTGCATTAGGTCTTTGTTGCTGTGCTCAGGTTTCTCTAGTTGCAGAGAGTGAGGGTTACTCTTCATTGCAGTGTGCAGCCTTCTAATTGGCTTCTGTTCTTGTGGAACACAGGCTTTAGGCATGTGGGCTTCAGTAGTTGTGGCATGGGCTCTAAGGTGCACAGGCTCAGTAGTTGTAGCTTGCAAGCTCCAGAGTGCATGCTCAGTAGTTGTGGCGCAAGGGCTTAGTTGCTCTGTGGCATGTGGGATCTTCCCAGACCAGGGATCTAACCCCTGTCCCCTGCATAGGCAAATTCTTAACCACTGCACCACCAGGGAAGTCCCCTCAATAATCATTTTAAATATGGATGATCCAAGTGCACCAATTAAAAGAAATTGTCAGAGTAGATAAATATGATTCAGTCACCTCAGGTAGATACAACCTTCTTATTCCAAATGAGTTCATTGAAAGGAAATATCAGTTTTAATGGGTTGGATTTTCATTTTAAAAATATACTTTAGGTAGAGACATTACTTTCATAAACTTGGAGTATATTTACTTATAACATGTGAGACTAGAGGTGGAAGCATTTAAGGCAGATGAAATAGAATATGCCAAGACTGGAGGTTAAAGGTGAGCTTGACTTGTTAGAAAATCTAAAGGAGTCCAGCAGGTGAGAGGATTGAGTTTCTGGGAGGTGGAGTTGAGAGAGGGAACTGGAGAACTAAGCAAAATCACAGATATCACAGATAAGGCCTGACCTTTTGAGAAACCAAATGACTTCCATACCAAGGTCAGTAAGAAGTCACTGCCAAGTTAGAAGGAAGATGGGAAGTTGATCTGCCTCTTAACAAAGTCGATTCTTTGGTAGGTTGGATGAAGTGGGGAACAGAAGTAAGGACATTCACTCAGGACAAGGCATGATGGTGGCTGGAACTGGGGTAGAGATATCAAAATATTTGACCTTGTGACTGATGTGATGTGGGGGTGAATTAAGACAAATGGAGCATAAAAGACCCTGGGTGAGTGTGAGTCCCATTTACTGGTAGAGAAGTAAGTTTAAGTTTTATCTAGTGTTAGGAATTACAAGAAATAAACAAGAAAGAATGGGAGAAGGAACACAAGAGATGTCTTATAATTCATCAAGGTAGGAGTAATGACACAAGTACTATTTATTTTTAAAATACTATGTATATTTGTAAATCACTTTATATTCATTAAAATAATACATAAATTATATAGTTGGAAAACAAATAGAAAATAAATACCTAGATATACCTACAGCATCCAGAGTCTCAAAATAATAGCTTCACCTTAAGTGCAAAAGAATAAAGCAATTTTACTAACCCAAAATCTTCATGCATATATGGTAATTTTGCTTTATTATTAACTACTCTTTTTAAAAGTAGTAGTTTTATAATTACAATATGAACAACTGATAAACACTTTAACGTAGGTGAAATGGTAACTAGTCATTTATATATCTTTCAACCCACTTCACTTTACAAAAATGTATACTGTCAAATTTTAACTATGACATGCAGCTTTAATAACCCACATGGATTTTAATCAGATTTGTTATGAAATGACAGCTACAGAATATGTAGTAGTAGAGAAATGCTAGTATTCTAAGATTAGAGAGAATTGATTTAATTTCAGGGAAAGGGTTGTATTAATCACTGAAATTAGAAAATATTTTAAACCATGTCCCAGATATGTGGAACAAGGAAACCTTCTAAAAATTAAAATTAATTAATAAGATTAAACCAAACAAGATAGATTTTCTGGTGTTCAAATCTATTTCAAACGACAAAATAAGACAGATGAGAAGACAACGGCAATTTTGTCTCATTGGTTAGCCAAAGTTAATTAAAAAGTCAACTCACTTATTCTGAACCATGTGAGATGCCTAAAGGAATGTGACACAGGACTTATAGAAACTCTGTTATCACCACAAAAGTGACTGGGATTAATTAAAATGTGATTAATATGCCAAAGTTTATTGTATAATATTTTCAAATATCATAAGCCCTCTTATTCTAGAATAGATGCAGCCCATCAAAATTGACTCTCAAATGCATTCTACTGCCCCACTTCCTTCCAAAATCAGAGCTATGTTCTTTTAGGAGAAAAAAAAAGGAGAAGGAAAAAAAAAAGATGAGAAGAAAGAGAAAAAGGATAAGACAAAGAAGAAGGAAGAAGAGGAGGATAAGAAAGAGAAATAAGAAATGAGGAGAAAGAAGAGAAAGAGGAGAAGTAAAAGAAAAAGGGAAAGAGTAACAGGAGAAGAAATAATGGAAAGGAGGGGAGGAAAAAAGAAGGAAGGAGACATGAGGAAGGAAACAAGAGGAGGAAGTAATGACTCAGAGACTGAGGAACTCTACTGCAAGTAGGTGGTGTTACTGGACACTGAAGCTTCATGTGCTGGTATCTGCAGGTTCTCCACCAATTCAGAGCAATTTCTGGATGCCATTCCCTTCCTTTCACAAGATAATCTTCTTCTGACATCCCACACCATTTAAAACCTTCTTTCTTAACACGGAAAACGTGCCTCTCCACCACGATGTCCCAGCTCTGTGCTCCTTTCTCTTTTTTTCCAGATTTACTTCTACTAGAATAAGGCCTTAATATGCCTCCAGCTAATGGACATGGCTGCCTAACACATGAGGAGACTACACATCTCCATCTGTTTGTGTAGGTGAGTGAGATTTGTTCTGTATTTTCAAAACATTATTGGTAGAATTTACTTAGAGGTAACAAAGTATAGACATATCTGATTCTAGAGAATTGGGAACTTTTAAAAACGATTTTCTAGAATGTTTTCAAAATGTGATTTTTATGCTAAACTGGGCTCATTTTTTTTTTTTTAATCTGAAAAGAAACTTGATCCTTCTCAGTCTTCTCTCTACTGCTGAGATGGACAGTGAACTAATCATCCTCCACTGCTCAGGAATCTAAGCCAGTATAGACGTCAGCACATGCTTATTGACTACTTTTTGTGTCAAATGCTGTGGTGAGCATTGTAATAAAAATAAGGCAGCTTCTAGCCTCAAGACTGTAATCCAGCATGGTAAGTCCTGGAATAATCCCCCCCCCCAAGATACGGAAGTGGTTCCACAAAGAAGAAAACATTTGAGAGGAGTCTTGTGGGTTATATTGAACTTAGCCAAGGAGAAAGAAAGGCCAGGTTATTGTAGCAGACACGCCTAAAGATATGAAGGTATAAAAGAGCATACACATTTCTAGAAGTCCACATAAAAGTCCACATTGCTGGCTGCTTAAAAAAATTAGATTTGGATACACTGAAGCATGATGTAAATATGGAGCTGGGTAGTGATTGTACCTGGCCAAAAAGCAGAGTCTTTAGTTTGGTGGAAAGGCCCACACTAGCCACTTTGCTTGCCTGTCCTAAGACACTTCTCTCATTTATAATACCCAGGTAGCCCGTAGTCGTTTGACTTTCTCAATCCTGGCTTAACATGGTGAGTCTAAACTCTTCAGTATGGGTTTCTTGCCCTCTCCCCTCATTGACCATGCTCTCTTGTATTAGGCTTGGAGCCCCAGCTGACACCACTTACCAACAGAGTGCCAGGTATCCTGCTCTGAGTGCATTCCCCCTACAGTCACTCAGACACTTCCCTCTCCTTCCCATACCTTCATCCACTGGGGATGCTGCCTGCTTTTCTCCAATATCTCATATATACACTTTTTAAGACTCACATCAAAGATTTATTTCTTCCATGAGGACACTCAGATTAATTTTTATATCAATTCTATGAGACTTTATCTGAATTACTTTACAAAAGAAGGTTGCTGAGGGAGTTTATGAAATTTTACTAAAATTATAGGGTTAGTGAGAAACGAAGCCAGGATTTGAATCCATGAAGTCTGATTACAAAAGTCAAACTCTGTCAATCCTATGACAAACTAGAACATGCAAACAGTCACATCCATACTTTTTTTTTTTTTTTTTTTTTGCGGCACGTGGGCCTCTCACCGTTGTAGCCTCTCCCATTGTGGAGCACAGGCTCCGGACGCACAGGCTCAGCGGCCATGGCTCACGGGCCTAGCCGCTCCATGACATGTGGGATCTTCCCAGACCAAGGCATGAACCCGCGCCCCCTGCATCTGCAGGCAGACTCTCAACCACTGCACCACCAGGGAAGCCCAACATCCATACTTTTTAAAATTTATTTTATTGAAGTATAATTGATTTCCAATGTTGTGTTAATTTCTGGTGTACAGGAAAGTGATTCAGTTATACATATACATATATTCTTTTTCATATTCTTTTCCATTATGGTTTATCACAGGATATTGAATACAGTTCTCTGTGCTATACAGTAGGACCTTATTGTTTAGCCATTCTATATATAATAGTTTGCATCTGCTAATCCCAAACTCCCAATCCATCCCTCCTGGCACATCCACATTTTAAATGCAGTCTGAATTCTTCTCTGTTTTTGTTTGTTTTCCTTGTTAGCGTTTGCATTTAAATATTTATATATATTTATATATTCCTTCTTAAATTGACTTTAAATTCCTTAAATTTCAAGAACTGAATATACTACTTTGTATATATTACTTAGATTTGGATTTAAACAATTAACATTGTTTTAGTGTCTACTCTGATCTAAGCATCCAGTGAATTTTTTTTGTGTGTTTATTGATCAATATGTAAGACACTGAGATAACATGTATTACTATATTTACTTTTCAGATTTGGTCACTGACATCTAAATCACTAGAGAGTAGAAGACTGAATTTGATTGCAGGGGTTCTGGCATCGAGCTCCAACTCTTTCCTCTACAAAACCTACTGCTTGGCATCATACTAGATAAAGAGAGGACATTTGTTAGATAAATGAATAGTTAAAAGAATTCAATGACAATGTCATAAAAGTCACTCAAGTAGAGATATGTATTTTAATAATACAAACTTCTTCCAAATCAGTCAATTACATGGATATCATCCTGAGGAGAATGCAAAACCGCAGAATATTTTGAGAAGGAAATTAAATGATGGCTTTTGAAAGATCGAATAGTGGAGGTGTGCAGGGCAGCATGATATGGGAATAGGTTAGGGACAAAATGCATAGTTAGGAGACAGTTGTAACTCAGATATGTTGTGTTAAAGAATCCCTTTGCTACTGGGTCAGGATTTAAAAGGGTTTGCTCCTTCCCACATAGCACTAATGTTCTAAATTGGAATTGGGGGGCTGGCTATTTGCACATTCAGCTCTCCCTCCTCATTTTCTTCCACCCCTACTCATGTATTCCCCTGTGGAATTTGCGTACATTTTTTTCTATCCCCCATTAGATATGGTGGGATGCGGGGATGGAATTGAAATAGACTATATCTTGTTAATCTTTGAAAACTTCAAGACCACGTTCTCCACACTGTTTCCAAATAAGGTTCAGATTTATTAGAATTAACCAAGTAAAACAGGTGTCCTTTGTAGAACTTCTCAAAGCTTTACTTTCTTAATATGTCTTATGAATTCCCAGGAGAAGGATACAGTTTACAGCTTTTCCCAAACTTTTAGAAACACAGATTCTGCTCCCTCCTCTCACCTCCAAGGAGTATTTATTTCTAGGGATCAATTTCTCTGAGTACAACTGAGATAAGATTGTTCAAAGATTTAACATTTTTTAATTGTGATAGTGTCACAATTGAAGAAGTTGCCCCTAAATGTTCATTAAATGAAAGAGTGCCTCTGTAAAGGTCAATCACACTTTACATTTTAATTATGTTGTTTTACAATTTCCCTGGCATTTTAGTACTGCTACTTAGTTTGTGATATTTTTCTCTGTTTACCCATTTGTATTTACAGTGCTTGATCTTGCACTCTTAACGTTAATATTATGCATCATAAATCCTCCTCATTTAACAGTTTAATTGCCTCTACATTCGTTGACCCCTATCAATATGGAACAAAGAAGACATTTATTTTCTCGTATTGGCTGGTGTGACTCTGAGTTTTGACACACAAAAGGTCAGTGGCTTACATGACTAAGGTTTATTTCTTGCTTATGTTACCTGCACTCACTGCCCAGTGCAGGTTGTCTATGACTTATTCCATGTTATCTTCATTCTGGGACCGAGGCTAAGAAGCACATATGGAAGATGTCAGTCTTCAGATAAAAAACAAAAGAGAACATGGTGAAATTTTATGGTGCTCTTAAAGCTTATGTCCTGATGTGGCAGACAGCTCTTCCCTCACACTTCTTTTTGCTAAGTAAGCCAATGGCTAAATCCCATATCAGTGGAAGAGGGAAGTATACTCCTTTCACAGGATGGGAGCAGCAAACATTTTTAACATAATAATGTCCATCCACTACACTGGTTTTTTCCTTGTCAGTCTAGTTCAGATCTTATAAACAGGTAGCAGATTAATTTGTCAGATCATTCTGGCTTAGACATTTAACAAGTACATAAAAAATGTAATTACTACAATTTTATCTTTTTCATTTCATGTTCTAGTAGACAAATTCAATCTTCAGATTCACTCATCTATGAATTGCCTATTAAATAAAATTCTGGACAACTTGCTCCTTCTTCTGGAATGTGAATAGCCCAACATCTCTTTCTCTAGCTAAGGATATAATGAATTTAGAGAATCATACATATTGCTATTAAGTAGTGATACCTACCACATTCTGAATCCATTCCCTGATTGCCAAACTCCATTGATGTTGATTCAAGATACAAAAAAAATTTAAATAAAATAAGACAATACAAAATATTGTCTTTGTAAAAGTAAGTTAATCACAAGCCTTAAAGTGAACAGTTTACAATTTATGCCTGTTTACTGTGCAACACAATAAGGATTATGTGTTCCATAAAAAGTCAGATAAACTGTGTTGTAAGTTTTATTTTATCACAGCAGTAAACTCTGTTCATATATTCACTTGCTGCTCAGGAATCATGAATCATCTGCTCACAACCTAGAATAATAACAAGATGTTGATACACAGAACATAGTTAATAAAGTTGTTCAATTTTACCTTGAACAAACCACAATCCCACTGACAATCATAAACCTTCACCATCTTGTTCAATTAACTAAAAGTTACAGCATTTTCTCTGCAAACACAGACCTGTATCTTGCATGGTAAATGGTTTAATATACAAAGTCAATAGGAAAATATATAGAAGCAAAATAAATACACTCAAAACTCAAGTTGGTGATTTTCATACAGATTTTATTTGGTCTGATCAAAGTAGAACATGTATCTGCTACATATTAGATATTATCTAGGGCCACTGTGTTGCGCAATTCCAGAGATACCATTTGCCTTGCATTTTTTAATGACCGCCACATCTGGGTGGTACATAGAATACAATGCAAATTGGTAGTACAACAGTGTATCCTGATCCATGGTTTCGCTTCCAGAAATGAAACAATTCATAGTTTTAAACTCATCATTCTGAGTAGCATGATGAAATCTTGAGCCTTCCCACTCTGTCATGCCCGGGACATAAATCAACGCTGTGTCCAGCACATCCCTCCTATTAGTCACTTCATAGCTATCTCAGTCATCAGATCGACTGTCCATGTACCACAGTGCTTGTTTCCAAGTAACACTTATTTTACTAAATAATGGCCCCAAAGCTTACGTGTAGTCATGCTGGCAAAGAGAATCCATATGCCAAAGAGAATCCAAAAAGTGCTGCCTTTAAGTGAAAAGGTGTAAGTTCTCAACTTAATAAGGAAAGAAAAAATCATATAGTGAGGTTGCCAAGATCTACAGTAAGAACGAATCTTCTGACTGTGAAGTTGTGAAGAAGGAAAAGAAATCCATGCTAGTCTTGCTGTCAACTTCAAACTAGGTTTGGTAATTGCCTAGTTAAGATGGGAAAGGTATGAAATTTGTACAATATTTTGAGAGAGAGAAAGAAACCACATTCACATAACTTTTATTACGGTACATTGTTATAATTGTTCTATTTTATTATTAGTTATTGTTGTTAATCTCTTACTGTGCCTAAAAGTAGATTAAACTTTATAATAAATATATATGTATAGGAAAAATAGTATATGTAGAGTTCAGGACTATCAGCAGTTTCAGGCATCCACTGGAGGTCTTGGAAAACATTCTCCACAGATAAGGGGGGACCACTATATTGAATCCTATTCTCTCATTTAATAGATTTGGAAACTCAAACCCAGGAATAGGAAGTTCTCTGCCCTGACAGATTCTTAAGCCTGGCTTTGACACAGAAAGAGTAAGTCCCATGAGTAACTGGTGTTGACAAGTCCTTCATGCCGTTGCTCCTGGAATTTTACATTGATATCTCACACTTATGTTCAAATCTTAATCCACCTAGAATCCAATTGCTTTAAACTGTCCCCCATCATTTATTTATGCAACATTCTCAAAATAAAGAAGAGAGCAGTTTTTGGTAGGGCAAGAAGTGAGATATCCCAAGTTTTGGTAGAATGTACGAGAGGTAATGTGTGAGAACATGAAGGGAGGTGGTAGTGGGAAGAATTTGAACAGGAATCTGATGATACCAAACACAAATTAAATTCATGCAATATAGGCTAAAATCAAGGCCACTCCTGATCTCATTTCCTACACTTCCTATTGGAGTATTAAAATCTATTCCTATAAGTATTTGGTTTCTTCTTATGGATTGTGAAACCTGAAATACCTGTTCTGAGCCAAATTTGTCTGTTCTGATAATTATTTAGTTATTTAGTAGTATTGTATAGACACAAATAAGGGTAACACCAATTTGACAAAGAATGTGGATATCCAGAATCATGACAAATTTAATGCAAAATAAGACTGGAAAATATGAGTTAGAGAAAAAAGAACTGGATCAGAAGGACAAAATATAAACAGATATTATGAACTAGACACTTTAACATTTACATTTTTTTTCTCTTGTTGTTGTTGTTCTCAACAACAACAAAAACTTCCCAATTTTTAGCTATGCATATTGTACACAAATAAAGAACACATTTCTCAATTTCTTTTGCAACTAGGTGCTGTCATGTGACTAAATTCTGCCAATGAAATGTAAGTGGAAGCGTTGTGTTACAGCTTCTTAAAAGTGTCCTCAATAGATAGCTAGTGTGTGTTCTTTGGATCTTTTTTTCATTACCCTTTCTT
This sequence comes from Pseudorca crassidens, assembly GCF_039906515.1. Lineage (NCBI taxonomy): Eukaryota > Metazoa > Chordata > Mammalia > Artiodactyla > Delphinidae > Pseudorca > Pseudorca crassidens. The sequence continues at coordinate 16,175,025 of NC_090309.1, read as the reverse complement.
CCACCTGCTGGCTGAAATGCAGGTGTTTTGGTTAGAGCCTGACAATGTGTTATCACATGGTAACTATGTCAGAGCAATGAATTGAAACTGACATGAATTTAACATCTTTGTGGAGCCATATAACATCCCTAGATCTTCCATTTCAAACCATTTTTCCATATGATAAAAATAAATTTTCATCTCATCTGAGTTACATAATTTGAGGTTTCTGTTGCCTGAAACTAAACTTATTCCCAAATTATATTCCTTCAATTTAAAAATGCAAAACGAGAATGAAACAAAAAGGAAAACGTCCATTCAATCGCAAAATCAGTGGTAGAGACAGTATTTATAATAAGGCCATTTATAACTGCAAGATCTGTATTATTTCTCTAGAATATAAAATCTTCTGGTTAGCACTAGGGATGGTTAGAAATAGAAGATAACCCGCAGGCAAAGAACAAAGGACAGATTAACTAGAGTCCTTGAGGTCTGAAGCAATCATTCAAGTCTTACTCAATACCAACAAATCACAGAAAAATTTCTGCTGTGGATAATCAATAAATAAAGGAGTCAAGATTGTTTCTTGGATTTTATCCTTGGTTGACTAAGTAAATGGTGGTGGTATTTGTGTAAATGGAACAAGATAGATAATAAACTCATTTATCTAGGTTCAGTGCATGAGCCCTCTCCGTTCCTTCAGTCTTTTTCCATGAGATCTCAAACTAACCCAGCAGAATATAATTTATTTTTATTCTAAAATCTGAATATATTATTAATAAGCCACTCATATTATTTTTATCAAATCTTGACTTGTATCAAAGTACAAATGTATTATCTTTCTAAATGTACTGTAATCTTCTAAAATATTTTCATATCTTTACATCCCACAAAATATAAAATGAACACCAAATAACAGTTGAATAGTGAACACAGAATGGGTGAAAATATTTGCAAACTATCTATCTGATAAGGGCTTCATATCCAAATATTTAAGAACTGATACAACTCAATAACAAAAAAAAAAACAAATAATCTGATTAAAAAGTGGCAAGAAGACCTGGATAGACCTTTATCCAAAGAAGACATATGAATGGCCAACCAGTATAGGAAAGGGTATTCAACATTAGTAACTAATCATCAAGGAAATTCAAATCAAAACCAAAATAAGATGTCATCTCACAAATGGTCAAATGGCTATTATTTAAAAAAACAACAAAACAAACAAACAAACAAACAAAAAATTACAAGTGTTTGAAAGGATGTTGAGAAAAGGTAACCCTTGTGCATTATTGGTAGGAATGTAAATTGGCACAGCTTCTAGAAAAACAGCATGGAGGTTCCTCAAAAATAAAAAATAGAACTACCATATGATCTAGCAATAGCACTTGTAGGTATATAACCAAAGGAGATAAAATCAGGATCTCAAAAAGATATCTGCACCCCCATGTTCATAGCAGCATTATTCACAATACCTAAGACATGGAAACAACCTAAGTATCAACTGATGAATGAATGGATATAGAAAATGTGACATATATACAAAAAAAAAAAGACAATCTTACCATCTACAGCAATATGAATGGACCTTGAAGGCATTATGCTAAGTGAAATAAGTCAGACAAAAAAAAAAAAAAAAGACAAATACTGCATGATCTCACTTATATGTGAAATCTAAAAAATCCTGACTAATAGAAATAGAGAATGAGATTGGCCAAAGGGTGCAAACTTCCAATGATAAGATGAATAAGCTCTTGAGAGCTAACCTACAAATGATGACTATAGTTAACAATGCTATATTACATACTTGAAAGTTGCTAAGAGGGTAGATATTAAATGCTCTCACCATAAAATGGGGGATGGGGGTAAAAAATGCTTAAATGTACTCAGTACTTCTGTCATTTCCAATCCATTGTTAATTTAGAGCTAGAGTGGAATTTTTAAAGAAAAAATACCACAATGTTTCTCCCCATGTTAATCCCCTTCTTTAGCTTCCGTTTACATTTAAAATATAATCCAAACTCCTTTAGTGGCCAGTGATGCACTGCATAATCTGAATCTTGCTTCTTCACTATTTTCTCTTCTCTGCTTGTTCACTATATTCCAGCCACTTTGATCTCCCTTGCATTCCTTAAAGATAACAAGACTTTTCTTGCCTTTAGACCATTGCACTTTCTGTCTCCTCTGCTGGAAATGTTCTTCACTTCTTTCTGGTACTTTCTCTGTTGACAAGGCATCTCCCCAATGACAGCTTACCTAACCACTACATATAAATTAGCCTTTCTCTATTCCCCATCCAGTTACTACCTATGGCATAACTTGTTTTCTTTTTAACATTTTCCACAATATGTGTCTATTCAACTTGTTTATTGTCTTCTTCCTTCCACTAAAAATGCTCCGTGATGGCAGGAAAATTGCTTTTTACACCATCATGTCCCTGGAACTTACAAAATAGTGGCACATAGAAGTGCTCAAAAAATATTTGATAAATAAAAAATAAAGGCATGGAAATTTCCACTTTATCCTAAAAACAAGTAAAAAGCTGCACAGACTGAAAAATCAACAATCTGTATGGATCCTGGGATCTATGAAAGACACAGAGCAAACTGCTGTCCCCATGATTGGAGACACAGACAAGTATCAATAAACATAGGGAGTCACAATTTACAAAGCAGAGACTTATGAGCAGAAACTGCTGGGGTACATGTGTTAGAGTAGGAAAGCCTGAACTATGATTGACAAGTTCCTGAAGGACCATTATGGACAAGTCCAAGAGTTTTAAATTCCATGGGGACTCAGTCACAAAGAGGCCCCCACAATATTGTGAGATTTACCTCCAGGGGCTTGACCAGAATTCCATAATAAATATCAGAGAAAACAATCATCTTGTACTTCTAGTAGGGACAGGGGAAAATGAACCATCTTGAAATAAATACCACAAAGGACTCTATTCTTCTTAACAAGATCTGCCCTAAAGAGAAAATGGTTAACCAGAGCCTAACCTTACGGGGTATTATCAAAGCCTAACTGACCTAGGGGAAGAGAAATACTCAATTCCAGTCAGCTGTAGTCTTCTACGTGGCAGAAGGAAAATACACAACTTCAGCCCCCTCTAGACTTCCAAGTGGGATGAAGAAAATATGCAACTCCAGCCCATGCTAGCCATTCTATCTCACCTAAAGGAGAAGAGAAAACTAAGAGACACTTTTGAAGTTTACAGTCCAGAGGCATTGACTTGATAAAAACTGGGATCAAATCATAGGACAGCAAAATGCTTTCCCTCCTCACACACCTCACCACCACATTACCAAAAGCCTATTTACAGCAGTCCTTTTATCTAGTATATTGCCCAGCTATAAAGAAAAAATATATATATATAAGGCATACTAAAAGGCAAAAAACACAATTTAAAGAGACATAGCAAGCGTCAGAGCCTAACATGGCAGGGATATTGGAATTATAAGACCAGAAATTTATTTATTTATTTATTTATTTATTTATTTATTTATTTATTTATTTATTTTTGCGGTATGTGGGTCTCTCACTGCTGTGGCCTCTCCTGTTGCGGAGCACAGGCTCCAGACGCGCAGGCTCAGCGCCATGGCTCATGAGACCAGCCACTCTGCGGCATGTGGGATCTTCCCGGACTGGGGCACGAACCCGTGTCCCCTGCAGCAGCAGGTAGACTCTCAACCACTGTGCCACGAGGGAAGCCCAAGACCAGAAATTTAAAACAATTATGATTAATGTGCTAAGAGCTCTAATGGATAAAGTAGACAGCATGTTAAAACAGACAGTCAATGTAAGCAGAGAGATGGAAATCTTAAGAAAGAAAGGAAAAAAAAATGCTGGAGATCAAAAACACTGTAATAGAAATGAAGAATGCCTTGACGGGCTTATTAGGAGACTGGACATGACTGAGGAAAGAATCTCTGAGCTTGAGAATATATAAGTATAAATTTCAAAACCAGAAAAGCAAAGAAAACAAAGACTGATAAAGCAGAACAGAATATCTAAGGACCACAGGACAACAACAAGGGATGTAACACATGTGTAATGAAAATACCAGAAGGAAAAGACAGAGAGAAAGGAACAGAAAAAAATTTATAAGACAATAATGACTGAGAATTTCATTCATTAGTGGGGAGTCACACAAAATTATCAAGTTAATGTCAGACATGAAGCCACAGGCCAGGAAGCTTGGAGAATTCCAAGCAGAATAGATGCAAAAAAACTACACCTAGGCATATAATTTTCAAATTGCAGAAAACAAAGGTAAAGAAAAAATCCCAAAAGAAGCCAGAGAGGAAAAAAACCTTACCCACAGGGGATCAAAGATAAAAATTACTTCTGACTTATGCTCAGAAATCATGCAAACAACTAGAGAGTGAAGTGAAACATTTAAATATTGAGAGAGAAAAAAACCCACCAACTTAGAATGCTGTACCCTGTGAAATTATCTCTCAAAAATGAAGGAGAAATAAAGACTTTATCAGACAAACAAAAATTAATAAAATATGTTGCCAGTAGACCTGCCTTACAAGAAATGCTAAAAGAAGTTCTTTAGAAAGCAAATAAGTCAGAAATTGGATGTTCTCTCTCGTCACTCCTTTTCAACATCATACTGCAAGTTCTAGCCAATGTAATATAAGAAAAGAAAAGGAAATAAAGGGTATATGGATAGAGAAGAAAGAAAGAAGACTGTCTTTACTCACAGATGACACAAACATCTGTATAGAAAATCCATAAGAACTGACCAAAACACTGCTGAAATTAATAAGCAGTTATAGCAATTTTCCAGGATATAGGGTTAATATACAAGTCAATCACTTTACTATGACCAGCAATGAACAAGTGGAATTTAAATTTTAAAAAAATATATCATTCACCCAAAAAATGAAATACTTAGGTAAAAACCTAAGAAAACTTATACAAGAGCTACGTGAGGCAAACTAAAAAAACACTGATAATTGAAATCAAAAATGAACTAAATAACTAGGGAGATATTCCATATTCATGGATAGGAACACAATATTTCAAGATGTCAGTTCTCTTCAGCTTGATCTATAGATTCAATACAATCCCAACCAAAATCACAGCTGATTATTTTACAGATATCAACAAACTGATTCTGAAGTTTATATGGAAAGTCAAAGACCCAGAATAGCCAACACAATATTAAAGGTGTAAAACAAAGCTGAAGGACTGATGCTACCCAACTTCAAAACTTAGTATAAAACTATAATAATCAACATAATGTGGTATTGATAGCAGAATAGATAAATAGAGCAGTGGAACAGGATAGAGAGACCAGGAATAGACTCACATAAATATAGTCAACTAATCTTTGACAAAAGGGCAAGGGCAATGCAATGAAGGAAAGATTGTCTTTTCAGCAAATGGTGCTAGAACAGTTGAATATCCACATGCAAAAAAAAAAAAAAATCTAGACACAGACTTTATATCCATCCCAAAGATTAACTCAAAATAGATTACAGACTTCAATGTAAAATGCAAAGCTATCAAAATCCTAGAAGATAACACAGGAGAAGACCTAGATGACCTTGGGTATGTCAATGACTTTTCAGATTGGACACCAAAGGTATGATCCATGAAAGAAATAATTGATAAGCTAGAGTTAATTAAAATTAAAAGCTTCTGCTCTGCAAAATACAATGTCAAGAGAATGAGAAGATAAGTCACAGGCTGGGAGAAAATATTTGCAAAAGACATATCTGATAAAGAAGTGTTATCTAAAATATAAAAAAGGACTCAACACTCAATAATAAGAAAACAAACAACTTGATTAAAAATTAGGCCAAAGACCTGAACAGATACCTCACCTTAGAGAATATACAGATGGTAAATAAGCATATGAAAAGATGCTCCACAACATATGTCATCAAGGAAATGCAAATTAAAACAACAGTGAGATACTACTACACACCTATTAGAATGGTCAAAATCCAGAACACTGACAGCACCAACTGATGGTGAGGTGGAGCAATAGGAACTCTCATTCACTGCTGATGGGAATGCTAAATGGTACAGCCACTTTGGAAAACAGTCTGGTAGTTTTATAAAACCTAACACACTCTTACCTTATGATCTAGCAATCGCACTCCTTGATATTTACCCAAAGGATTTGAAAATAAGTACACACAAAAACCTGAACAAGGATGCTTATACCGGTTTTATTCATAATTTTCAACACTTGGATGCAACCAAAATGTCTTTCCGTAAGTGAATAGATAAACTGTGGTATATCCAAGCAAAGAACTATTATTCAGTGTTAGAAAAAAATGAGCTATAAAGCCGTAAAAAGACATGGAGCAAACTTAAATGCCTATTGCTAAGTTAAAGAAACCAATCTGAGAAGGCTACACACTGTATAATTCCAACTATATAATATTCTGGAAAAGACAAAACTATAGAGACAATAAAAAGATAAGTGATTGCTTTGGTTGGGCAGGGGAGGGGGCGGGGGGCAATAAAGTTGAATAGATGAACCACAGAGAAACTTTTGGGTAGTAAAATAATAGAATGTGTAACCCCAAGCATGAACTCTAATGTAAACTATGGACTTTGGGTGATGATGATATGTCCATGTAGGTTCATCAATTGTAACAAATGTACTATTCTGGTGGTGGATGTTGATAATGGGGAAGGTTATGCATGTGTGGAATCAAGGAAATATCTCTACTGTCCTCCTAATTTTACTGTGAATCTAAAATGGCTCTAAAAACATAAAGTCTAAAAAAATAAAGTGATGAAATAGTTGTGAAGTGTGAAGAGTAATAAAGTTTCAAAAACCATTCCTCAGTTTCTGGCTTGTTCCTTGACAGGTGATGGTGTCAATTACTGAGAAAGGGAGCACTAAAATAAGACCAGCTTTAGGTGGAAGATTATGTTTTGAACATGTTGACTTAGATATGACTTTGAGACTTTCATGGAGATATAAAATGGGTAATTGGATTTATTGATCTGGAATGCAGAGAACAGAACTGGACCGGAGATAGGAATGTATCCAACTGTCACCAACTGGCATGCAATCAGGAATTGAAGACACCGACTGTAGGCCCAAAGATAAGCTTGCACATGTTCTGGCAGTGCTTTCTTGTGACTCTCAAGCTATTTCACCTGCATGTCTTCTTTTTAAACTTCATTGTCTGCACAACTTCTATTTCCCCAAGGTATCTGGCACCGTGCATTGCCTTATGCCTACTGTCAGTTTCAGTGAAATCTTGCCAGATAGGTATCCTTGAAAGAATACTTTTTTATGCAGCTTTATTCAGTAAACCTCACCAATAGAAAAATAATCCTTCTTTTCCCATTATCATTTGGTATTTTTGTTTCCCTTATCTCAATTTGATTTCTTATGGTGAGTAAGTAGAGGCTAAAAAAGAGGCCTTCCATTGATGTGATATAGAAAGAAATCTTTCTTCTTTCTTTAACAGCTTGGTACAGTCTTCTTTGGGGATCTTATATTCAAAATCAGAGAGTCTTTTGGTTCTGTGAGGGACCCGTGATAGGAAAGCAAGAGAGGAAGTCCACATATAAGGAATTGGCCTCCTTAACTTGGGTCACCTTTCTGACTGTTTTTGTTTTGTTTTGTTTTAAGCTATGCTGCCTATAGCTTTGGGTGCTAGATGGGTATACAAAGCAATATGAAATCAGCCCTCCGGACTCAAATGCCTGGTCTATTCAGTCAGAGAAAACCATTTCAGGGAAGGAATTAGTTCAACTAACCGCTTGACTGCTCTGACAAAACTGGCCAGTTGTCTGACCTTCTTTAGAAGCTGGGAAGGAATTTTCTTCCCTCTATGACTCTGGCAGAGATGCTGTTTCTGATTTCTCCACATCAAAGGGGAGCAGCAAACTCCTGATGCTCAAGTGACTCAACATTTTGTTTCATTAAACAGAGGCAAGGAAAACCAGTAGGTATCCATTCGTGGATTGTGTGGGAAGAATCTTGTTTCAAGATTAAGTGAAAATTCAATTGTTGAACCTTGAGAGTATCTTTTGATTTTTCATAAAGTATACTTTGAAGTTAGTCTTCTGGTCATATATTGAAAAATTCAGTAAATATGTTTCACCTGTTGATGAATCATTACCCTTTTCTGAAAGTCTGCTGTTCTAGCTGTTGCTTTCTGCTGGTGCTTTCCAAACTGTGGACCCTAGGATTTTCAAGCAGACTTTCAGATTGCCACAGGGGAGAAAGTGATGCTAATGAGGCAGGACTTAGACTTGCATAGCACTTTACTTTTTTTCACTTTTCATTATTTCTGTTGATTCTTAAAATAATCCTGTGGTGAGGACAAGGGTTAATATCTCCATTTTTTTTAATGAAGAAATAAAGATTCAGAGATGTTAAGCAACTTTCCTACCACTACAGCTAATTAAGGATGGAGTCAGGCCTTTAATGCAAGTCTTATTTCCTTGTCTCTAAAGCCAGTGCTCGTTTTGCTGTACTACACCATTCCCACTCAAAAATAAACTCTTAAGATCAAAAGTCACATATATACACCAGGCCATCTACTTGCAGGGTCTGTGTGTTCATTTGTGAATGTATTGAAAAGACTTATGAAATATTTAAAATGTGTTTCCCAATGATTGAAAACACATACCCACCAGACTATACAAATTATTATACCCACCTAATACCTTTATTTTCATGCACTTTACAAACTGGAACATGCTTACATAATTAGACCAGGAGATATTATCAAATGCATTCCAAAAATGCATATTAGACAAAATTCAAGTAATGTGTCCAAGGTCATAGCTTGTGGTAGAGCTTGAATTTATCCAGGCTTGTCATTGTCTTCAGGGATGCACAGTTTCAGGTGTTTTATGCAAATAAGGGAAAGAAGTGCAGATTTTCAGAGCAGGATTAATTAACAGAGGACATTTAAGAACAGTGAGTATGTGCATGTACCAGAGTCTGCTCTGTAAGTCACTCTGGGTGAGACTGGCTTGTCAGGAATTCCTTTTAGCTCTTGGGTAAGTAAACCTCCTTGTGTGAAATCTAAGGATCACCCAACTTACACAAAATTTCCCTTAGAGCAAATTGGGCTTTAGGAAAGCCTTAGGGCATTTGTTCAGAAGGACACCAGGAAGACAGTGGAAAGTCTTTTTAAAAAGAGATGAGTCAAAACCAGCAGAAGAGGAAGACATGGTAACTTTGAAAGAAAACATTTTAGAAATAATAGGAAAAAGTAGGTCAGAACCTGCCAGAGCCAGAGCCTGTCTGTCAGCAGTCTTCATTTTCTTCTGTGTCCCTCTACAAGTCCTGATGGCCTCGGGCCACAGCTAAGGATTAGCTGGAACCTTCAAGTCAAATGCAGCCACATTTCTGACTGAGGCAAGAGCCTGCCGAAGTGATACCCAAGGACCTTGGGCCCATCCAACAGCTGTCTATTTGTACTTTTGATGTCCCATCTTGTTCAGTCCTCTGTAGTTTGCAATTCCATGTACATAATTCTAGACTAAGGGATCAGTGAACTACCACCAGCCACCACCTGTTTTTATACCACAAGTGAGTTCAGAGCGATTTTGATATTTTTAAATGCCTAAAACAAAACATAAACAAAAGAAGGATAAATAAAATTCAAATTTCAGTGCCTATAAAATTTTATTGGAACACAGCTTTGCCCATTCACTTACAGTTTTCTATACCTGCTTTTTTGCCACCATGACAGAGTTGAGTAGGGCTGACAGAGATATATAATGCCCCCAAACCTAAAATATCAATATTTACCATCCAGCTTATTATGAAGTCTGCCAGCTTCTGCTTTAGACTTACTGCTTCCTATGAACCTCTCACTTTGTAAGTCCCCTACCTGGCATACCTGCTCTGAACTTGCTGGAACCTCTTGCCTCATTTGTCAGGCTTTTTTTAAAGATGTCTTTGCCTTGACACCTCATCTTGTGTCCACAACCAGTGAAACCCTGCATCACAGCACAATACTATTAAAAATAAATCTGTAAGTCCTATTCAATTAGCATTCGATTTGCTAAATTAAAAAAAATATATCACTTTCTGCCTCATGGCTTTTCTTAGCTTAACGAACACATTGGCAGCTAATGAAGACATGAGTGGTACTATTACATGGTATGGGGTTTGTGTTTGCCATGTTTGTGACAATTGTTTACCACCAAGCTCAGGGAGATGGAGCATTCCTTTGGAGGGTAGTCCAGCAGTAGAGCAGCCAGTTATGAGAGCTAAAATACAAGGAAAAGAGAAACACCTTTCAAATCTGTCTTCTTGATGTTATGAAAAGACAATTTTCTCTGGAGAACCAAAGGATAAAATAATAAAGATAATTATTTTGGGCGACTTACTGTGTTCCAGCTAATATGCTTAAAATTTCATTGCCATTGTCACACGTAATCACTGAAATTTCTCCATGAAGTAGGTATCGTGCTTATTTTACAGGTGTGAAAGCAAGGCAAGGTAGGGCCACACAGATAGCAAATGGCAAAGCTCGGACTAGGACTCATGTCTCCCTGACATCAGAGCTGTGGCAGTAACCACTACACTGCATTGCCGCCTCAACTCCATTTAAAGATCTGGTTAAGTAGAAATGTGTTCTGAAAATCCTAATAAAACAGGGCTAAGTTTGTATGTGTTATGGGGGATGGTGTGGTAAAAAGGAACAATGGGTAGAGTAGGAGCTTGTGTTCTAGGCTCTATAAAAGGAAAATGTTACTGATATTATCCACTACACGGTGAAATTCAGTACAAAATTAGCTGGTAGGGGGTCTCATTCAAAGGTGGATTATCCTCCAAGTGTCTGAAAGAGCTTAGGCCTATCAGCTGCTCTGCAAAGGCGGTAAAGTTCCAGTGCATTCAGTCACAGCCCATGGGATAGGTACAATGGGAAGGCATGTCAGGGTCCTAGTGATCATGTAGTCCAGCCCATTCCTTTTACAGATTTGGAGATTGAAGCCCAAAATGGGAAGTTGAATGTCCTGGTGTCATACAGCTGTTAGTGGCAAGTGCCAGATGGAGTGGCAATCTCCATTACACTATGAACCATGACAAGGTGGCAGGAGAGTGGACTTTGTTTTGCTGTTGTTGCGGTGGTGTTTTTTTTTTTTTTTTTTTTTTTTTTGGCAGTACACGGGCTTCTCACTGTTGTGGCCTCTCCCGTTGAGGAGCACAGGCTCCGGACACACAGGCTCAGCGGCCATGGCTCACGGGCCCAGCCGCTTCGTGGCATGTGGGATCTTCCCGGACCTGGGCATGAACCCGCGTCCCCTGCATCGGCAGGCGGACTCTCAATCACTGTGCCACCAGGGAAGCCCCAGGAGAGTGGACTTTAGATGCAGACTGACCAGTGTGAGCAAGCCCTGTGGAGCTGGTCCAACAGCTGGTGGTCAGCAGATCGCCTCCTTTTGACACCCTCCACATATCCAGGAGTGCAGCGATCTAGTCCCTTCTAATTGATACCTTAACTCAAGTTCATTCATCATCTTCCACTAAAGATTACCACTGGCACAGCGCTTTATACTCTACAAAGCACCTTCACTACAGCAGTTGTTTTCTAACAAAGGAGGAAATCTGAGGGGAGAGAAATGGATGGCCTGGATCTGGGTCACCTGACATGGCAATGCCCTTCCTCTACCTGGAAATGACTCCCAACCAAGAAAAGGAATGTTATCGTGGGTTCTCTGGCTCCTTTCTTCCTGGGGGCTTTTTTTTTTTTTTTTTTTTTTGGCTGTGATGGATCTTTGTTGCTGCCCGCAGGCTTCCTCTAGTTGTGGCAAGTGGGAGCTAGTCTTCGTTGCAGTGCACGGACTTCTCATTGCGGTGGCTTCTCTTGTTGTGGAGCACCGGCTCTAGGCACAGAGGCTTCAGTAGTTGTAGCACGTGGGCTCAGCAGTTGTGGCACATGGGCCCTAGAGCACAGGCTCAGTAGTTGTGGTGCAAGGGCTTAGTTGCTTCGCAGCATGTGGGATCTTCCCGGACCAGGGCTGGAACCCGCTTCCCCTGAACTGGCAGGCGGATTCCTAACCACTGCACCACCAGGGAAGCCCTTCCTGGGGGCTTTTGCCATAAATAAAGTTTTTGTGCCACAGTGGCAGAGTTGAGTAGATGTGATGGATAAGTATAATATCCAGCAACCTAAAATATTTATTATCCAGACCATTACAGACAAAATCTTTCATGAGATTAAAACCTATTCATGGGTCAGATATTACTTCTAAGTTTTTATGAGCAAAACTTCTCCCAGTTTCCCAAATCAAGTTGAAATGGGTTCTGTTGTACTTTCATTAGCAAAGTTCTTTAGAACATAAAGTTCTTACTATATTTATCCATTTAACAAACATGATTGCACTCCTAAAATGTCCAAAAACTATTACCTGGATTGTGAGAAATCCTCACAAGAACCCTGTGAGATGAGCATTGCTATCTCCATGCTGCACAGAAGTCAACTGAGGCTCTTTAATGATGAGATAACTTACCAAGGGTCACAGTAAGTAAGCGGCAAAGAATTTAAATAGTTTGCCCAACATTTTGCTGCTTCTTTCTCTTCTGATGTATCATCAAACCTTCATGGCAATCCAGTGAAATTATTGGTCAGCAAGAATGATTCCCATTTTACCAAAGAGGAAACTAAAGCACAGACAGCCAAAACCTCTTGCTCAAGTCACATACTAAACTTGATGAGTCAGGATTTGGATTTGGGTTTTCTGATTAAATTCTGGAGCTCCTTCTGGTGTTTTATCAAATGCCCCAAAGACACCTCCATATATACTAATTTTAACAAATAGTATTTCTTTAGGAAATGATTGCTATATATACAGAGATATGTTTTTGAAATCCTGTTATCTTTTGCATCTAAATTATGTACATATTGTTTATGATTGGGGTGGAGATAAACGGGAAGATTTCTGCCATGGACAGCATAACAACTATCCCAATTGGAGTTCTTCAAATTTGAGGTTTCTCTGGAGATTTAATCTTCATTCTGGGCTCATAAAAAGCATTCTGGCTGTTCATGTAATAATTTCAATACCTTTGTAATGATATTTCTCTTTCATTTCCCTGCAAATGGGGATACATTGCTCAATCAGACCATTTTCATTTACCTTGTGATTCGTGTGTGGGAAAATCATACCCAATTTGAAAGCAGCACAGTATTTCCTTGGGACTTCTCACTGAGGGGATTAGATAGTGCATCACACTTGATGGCAAATGAAACACAGAGGGGTTCACTGATGCACCAAATCCCACTCTGGGAGGTCTGTTTCAGTGGAAGACCGAAAACAAGCCATTATTTTGTCACTTGGAACAAAAGCCCTGATTAAAAATTAAAATCCATTCCGTACTGATAAATACACCACTGCCTAATTACTCACAAGATTTATATTTGTGGTCTTAATTCCCTCAAAATGATTATTTTTTTTAACTCCCTATAAATCAGAACACAATGAGCTTGACAGTGTCAAGCTTCAATAAACATTTGGTTACCCCTTTTATTAGATAGATCAGTTCCTGACCGATAATGGTTTAAAATACTTAAATACTTCATGAGAAGAGAACTATGTCCCTTCCATTAAATGGTTTTCAATGTAGGAAGAAGTGTATATTTAGAGTATTTAGAGACACCTAATTATGGCTAATTTAAAATTTCTTTTCTGCCAACTGGATCTTCAAATTTGCCATCACCCAAATTTCCTCAACATTCACATACAAACACACACAACCATAATACAAAGCAACAAAAATACTAAAATAAATAAAACAAAGAAAAATAAAATAATAGCTTCTGGTAACTTCAAGGATTTTTTGAAGGCTGGGATGGAAAGGGAATTGGGAGCCATGATTAAAGGGAGCTCATAAAGATAAATGGAGGAAAGATTGAAGTCAGCAAAACTGGTGTGGTAGGCAGCTCCAAGGACACATCCCTCCATAGAAATATTTTAAAATCAAGCAAAAACTGCCAGAAGCAAACTTGTCATAACTCTAGAAAACATTCAAAGGTTTACAGCAACTAAGTAAATACTGAATCAAGAAAAAGGCAATTTGAAACTGGTATTTTTTATTTACACTTGCTCCACCTGCCACCCCTCCATAGCCCCTGGCTCAGTGGTCGTCCTGAAGATATCAGTCCACATGCCCAGAGAAGGATTTGGGGCCCTGATTCTGGAAAGGGAAGAACAAACCTTGTTTGCAAAGAATTGTCTGCTTTAACCTGCTTTGGGGCTAAATGAAAATTTGATGCAAAAGATTACAAAAGCACTACAAATGATAGAAGGGGGAAACAGTTTTTAACTTATTCTATGGGGCCAGAATTATCCTGATACTAAAGCCAGACAAAGACACTACAAGAAAAGAGAATTAAAAACCAATTTTATTAATGAATATAGATGCAAAAATCCTGAAGAAATTACCAGCAAACTGAATCCAGCAACATGTTTATAAAGTTACACACCATGACTAAGTGGGCTTTATCCCAGGAATATGTGTATAACATAAAAAAAAAATCAATAAATGTAATATCCCACATTAATAAAACAAAGGGAAAAGACACATAATAATCTCAATTGACACAGAAAAACTTTTAACAAAATCTAATAACACACTTTCATGATAAAAATACTCAGAAAACTAGGAATAGGAAGGAATTTTCTAAACATAATAACGGGCATTTAAGAAAAAACTACAGTTAACATCATACTCAGTCATGAAAAATTGAAAGCATTTCCCCCAAGATGAGGAAAAAAATAAGATTGTCTGCTGACACAATTACTATTTAATGTTGTGTAGAAAGTTCAAGCCAGAACAATTAGGTAAGAAAAAGAAATAAAATACATCCAAATTGAAAGGAATAAGTAAAACTATTTCTATTAGCAAATGACATCTTATATTAGGAAAATTCCAAAGAATCTAAAAAACAAAAACAAAAAAAACATTAGAGTTAATAAAAGAATTCAGCAAAGTTGGTGCATACTAGGTCAACACACCAAAATTGGTTTGGTACATTAGCAATGAACAACCCAAAATGAAACTAAGAAAACTATTCCATTTACATTAGCATCAAAGAGAATAAAATATGAATATATTTAACCAAGGAGTTTCAAAGGCTTTTACATTGAAAAGTCCTAAACGTTACTGAAAGAAATTAAAGAATATATAAATAAATGGAAAGGCATCCCAGATTCATGAATTAGAAGGCTTAATATTGTTACATTGGCAATACTGCTCAAGGTGATCTACAGATTCAAGGCAATCCCTATAAAAATTCCAATGTTCTTTTATGCAGAACTGGAAAATCTTATCCTCAAATTCATATGGAATTACAAGGGGACATAAATAAATAAAAACAATATTGAAAAAGAAGAACAAAGTTGGAGGACTCACACTTCTCTACTTCGAAACTTATAAAAAGCTACTGTAATCAAAATAGTGTGGTACTGGAAAAAGGATAGACATATAGACCAATAGAGTAGAAGTGAGATTTCAGAAATAAACTTATTTATCTATGGCCAATTGGTTTTCAACAAGGGTGAACCAAGAACATTCAATGAGGAGGTAATAATTTCTTCAACAGATGCTACTGGGACAGCTGGAAATTCACATGCAAAATAATGAAGTTGAAACAGTACCTCAAGCCATGTACAAAAATCAACTCAAGATGGATCAAAGATCTAAATACAAAAGTTAAAACTATCAAACTTTTAGAAGAAAACCTAGGGGTAAATTTTCATGACGTAGGACTTGGCAATGGCATCTTAGATAAGACACCAAAAGCACAAGCAGCAAAAGAAGTAAGAAATAAATTAGGCTTCATCAAAATTAAAAACTTTTGTTTTTAATGAAAGTTATCAAGAAAATGAAAAGACAACCTACAGAATGAGAGAAAATATTTGTGAATCATATACCTAGAAGAGTCTAGTATCCAGAATACATAAAGAACTCTTATAACTCAACAACCAAAAACAAACTACCCAATTCTTTAAATGGACAAAGAACTTGAATAGACATGTCTCCAAACAACATATACAAATGGCCAACAAGTACATGAAAAGATGTTCAACGTCATTAGCCATTAGGAAAAAGCAAATCAAAACCACAAAGCGATGATACTTCTTATGCCCACTAGGATGGCTATTTTTAAAAAGAGACAGAAAAAAAAAAAAGGAAAAAAATGTGTTCTTTAGAATGTGGAGAAATTAGAACCCTCATACATTGCTGGTGGGAATGGAAAATGGCTCAGCCACTATGGATAACAATTTGTTGATTCCTTAAAAAGGTAAACATAGACTGAGCAATTCCACTCCTAAAGAATTGAAAACAGATACACAAATGCATGTACATATATATTCATAGCAGCACTTCTTAATAGTAGCCAAAAAATTGTAATAACACAAATTTCCATCAACAGATGAATGGATAAGCATGTTATATACATACAATGGAACATTACTCAAATAAAAAAAAAGCAATACATTATTGATACATACTATAATATGATGAATCTCAAGAAATATTTTGCTAAGAGAAAGAAGCCAGAAACATAAAAGTTCACATATTATATGAGTCCATTTATATGAAACATTCAGGATAGGTAAATTCATACAGACAAAAACCAAACTAATGGTTTTGTTCTGAGGAGGTTCGGGGGAGAGGAGAGCATTGGGAAGTAACTGCTTAATGAATATGGGGTTCCTTTTTGGGATGATGAAAATGTTTTGGAATTAGATAGCACAATATTATGAATGTAAAATGCCAGTGAATTGTTCATTTTAAAATGGTGAATTTTATAGTATTTGAATTTTACCTCAATTGTTAAAGAATAAAAAGTATTAAAAATAAATAGAGGAGATGATACAATGTTTAGAGGTGATAATGGGAAGTGTAGCAGGAAAGAAGAAAGGGAGGTGAAGTCTGGGATAGAATGTGGTACATATTTGAAAGGGAGAAAAGAACATGAAACATGTGAGAAAAGAGAATCCTGACTTCCTTCCATTCTGCCCCCTACAAACTATTTCATATACTGCTGTCGGATTTACCTTTTTAAAACAAGTATCTGAGCATCCTGATACCATCCCTACAAGTTTCCAGTTTAGAAGCTTTCATTGCACCTACCCCCCAACTCTTATTGCCTCCATGGCAGCTTCTCCAGTCCATCTTGGTCTACATTTTCTTCTCTGACTCTTGAAGCTTGCCCTCCCCACTCCACTCCCCAAGCACCACGTGCTCCCACATTTTTTCCACTTCCTGAGCCCCACAGGATTTCTCACAACTCTGTGTCATTACTCATGCCGTTAACCCTTTTGCATAAATCTTACCTCCCCTCAGGACTTAGCTCAACTGCCATTTTTTATGACTTTGTTCCCAGAATATCTAAGCTGAAAGCAGCTTATGGTAGTAGAAAGAACACAGACTTTGAAAACAGCCAAATCTAGGCTCCAAAAGTTGATATATATCAATCACATAATTTTGGGCCCTTTATTTAACTTCTGTGAGCCTCAATATCTTAGTCCATTCAGGCCACTATAACAAAAATACCACAGAGTGGGTGGCTTCAACAACAAACATTTATTTCTCACAGTTCTGAAGTTTGGAAAGTCAAAGATCAAGGGGCTGGCAGATTCAGTGTCTGATGGAGACCCAATTCCTGGTTCACAGATGTCTGTCTTCTCGCTTTGTCCTCACATGCTGGAAGGAGCAAGAGAGGTTTCTGTGGTCTCTTTGATGATAAGGTCACTAAATCCCACTATGAGGACTTAATCCTCAACAACTAATTAGCCTGAAAAGTCTCCACCTCCAAATACCATCACTTTTGGGGGTTAGGATTCCAGCATATGAATTTTTGAGGGGGCACAAACATCCAGTCCATAACACCCAGTTTCCTCATCTATGAAATAGAATTAATATCACATTGGATTTTTGTGAAGATAAAATTAAAAATCTAGGCAGAGGTCTCTTTACCTGGAAGATATTAAATACATACTTTTCTACTCACCTTCCCAATGGTCCATGAAAAGTACATGCTATTATAATGGACAAATAATACTCCCTTGAAAGTGTATGGTGTCTTAATATTTCAAAGCACATTACTTATAATCTCTCATTTGATCTGGAGAAGAATTATTGGTATCCATTAGGATAATGTGAGTTTAAAAGGACAAAATTTAGAGTCCAAGTGACTTTAATGATAAATAAATGTATAATGTTTATTTACTGAAGTTCCAGAAATGGAGTAAAGTCCACACAGGGCCTGATCAGTGACCCAATAATCTGGGTTCTTTCCAAACTCTCATCTTCTCTCCTTACTATTGACTCTATCATGTGGCTGACTCTCCTCAGAGTCACAAGATGCTCACCAGTGACAAATGGAAATACAGCAGGAAGATTTTCTTTATTGAACATAATACCCTCTCTCTTCCACCTGCCTGGACCAAATTAAGAGGTGTTCACATTAGACCAATAACACCTGCCAGAAGGACGCCACACACTGATAGGTTACACCCATCATCTGAAGCAGAATGGGCTTGGGGGAGCCAGTCTTAGTATCCACCATGGAAAGTATGCAGTTTTTGCTCCAGAAAGAAAATGACATGCCGTAAATCACACAGATCATTAGTGTCCAACCTAGGATGGAAGCTCAGATCCCTGACTTCTATTCTCACCACATAGAAGCTTAGATACCATATGGATTATTTTGTTTTAGGTTTCCAAGTTACAGATAGCTTCAACTCAAGATGTCCTAAAAAGGAGAGTGTTTATTATATCACACATAAAGGAGTGCAGAAAGAAATAAGCTATTCGAGCCATGAAAATACATGGAAGAACCTTAAATGCATATTGCCAAATGAAAGAAGCCAATCTAAAAAGGCTACATCCTGTATGATTCCAACTATATGACATTCTGGAGAAAGAAAAATTATGGAGACAGTGAAAAGGTCAGTGTTGCCAGGGTTTAGGGAGGAGAGTGGAATGAATAGGTGGAACACAAAGAATTTTTAGGGCAGTGAAAATACTTTGTATGACACTGTAATGGTGGATATAGATCATAATACATTTGTTAAAACCCATAGAATGTACAACATCAAGAGTAAACCCTAATATAAAGTTTAGACTTTAGGTGATAGTAATGTGTCAACATAGGGTCATGGGCTGTAATAAATGTACCACTCTAGTGTGGAGTGTTGACAGTGGAGAAAGCTGTTGCGAGAGGGAAGAGGGGCCAGGTGGGAAATCTCTGTACTTTCTGCTCCATTTTTCTGTGAACCTAAAGGTCTCTAAAGCATTGTGTGTGTGTGTGTGTGTGTGTGTGTGTGTGTGGGTGTGTGTGTGTGTGAAGGAAAGGCTCTAGATTTTATTGATTTAGAGACTCAGCAGCATCATCAAGGACATCAAGAAACAAAATGTGTTTCTTTCTGTCTCTTCATTCTACCTTCTTCAACAGTTCAGTTTCGCCTCCAGGCTCAATACTCACAGAGCAAGGTGGTTGCTGGAATTCAAAACATTACATACAGGGCCTTCCCTGGTGGCGCAGTGGTTGAGAGTCCGCCTGTTGATGCAGGGGACACGGGTTCGTGCCCCGGTCTGGGAAGATCCCACATGCCGCAGAGCGGCTGGGCCTGTGAGCCATGGCCGCTGAGCCTCCGTGTCCGGAGCCTGTGCTCCGCAACAGGAGAGGCCCAAAACATTACATACACCCAAGACAATAGCCAAAGGAGAGAAAGCACAATGTTCTCTGGAATCTCCTGCTCAAGAGCAGAAACTCTTAAGGAGACCTCTCCTTTTGGTTACTGGCCAGAACTGGATTACAAGCCCATCCTAAACAAATCACAGAGTAAGAGACTAAAACCACCAAGTTTTAATCAGAATTGACCCAGAGTCATGTGGATACCTGAACTTAAATCATGGTTCTATTTGGGAAAATAAAAAGAATTGGGGAATAAATAGTCAAAGGAAACCAACAATTTCGGCTACAGAGAATACTCCTAGAAAAGGTTACTTTCTAGTGGGTATTTCTGCTCTTATCCCTTTTCCTTCCCCCTGTTGGCCATAGGCAAAAGCCCAGATGAAGTAGGTCCTGCGGTTGACTGAGGTAGTGAGCTAACCAAAACTTCAGAGGACCTGAACGCGGAGCCAAAGAGGATTATTTTTGTTGTTGTTTATATACCTGAATAAGCAACAGACCAAGCCACTTTCATAAACCTTTTGGAGTAAGCAATTTTGAAAAGTGACCCATTTTCTTTAAAACTTAGTGGTGTATTAGCCAAAGATACAACTTGCATCATCAATGACTTAGCCAGGGTTTTTGCGGTCTGCTCACAGCACTGTGATATCTGACACTCTTCAGCTGATAAGAATCCCATCAGAAATTTTAACCATACTTTTCTTTTTGGTCCTTGTAGCCCCACACCTTTAATGACTCCCTAGATTTGGAGGATAGAATCCAATCTTCAGAGTTCAGTTCCTCCTTCTCAAGAAGAACTGCTCATTCCTATGTCAAGGAGAGTACAAAGCCACATGACAGCTAAGACCCATCTTCCTAGATCAATCGCTCTCAATTTGACCACTCATCAGAAACATCTGCACAGATCTAGCAAAAATATGCCAGAGTCCGTATCTCTAAAATTCTAATTCAGTAGAACAGAGGTTTACTAATTCAGTAAACCACAGGATTGAGGCAATGTTATATTTTCACTTATTAAAGCAAACATGGCTATTGTATGGAGGACAGTACAAAAATGCATATATATATATATATATATATATATATATATATTTTTTGCAGTACGCGGGCCTCTCACTGCTGTGGCCTCTCCCGTTGCGGAGCACAGGCTCCGGACATGAAGGCTCAGCGACCATTGTCTCACAGGTCCAGCTGCTCCACGGCATGTGGGATCCTCCCGGACCGGGGCACAAACCCACGTCCCCTGCATTGGCAGGCGGACTCTCAACCACTGCGCCACCACGGGAGCCCAAAAATGCATATATTTTTAAAGTAAAAGTATGAATATTACAAAAATGTGTGTTGAATTTTCTATCAGAATTTTCTATAGCTACTTCAGGCTATTTCTCTGAAGATATTCACTACCTCTTACTGGCCATTAGAAGATATTTAAGAAAAAGTTTGAAATACTTCCCAGGTTAGGAATAATGCTTCTCCTCAGAAACCATGGCAGGTGGAAGAGAGTTTTATGATGACTGTATGCAAAATTCATTACGCAGTCAGTGCTTAATAAGCCTGAACTTTCAGTCTTAAGATGGTACAGATGTTTTTTATGGTTTAATAAAAATCCCTTCTTCAAGTTTACATTATCAAGTTGCAATATTACACTCTTCTGTCTTCTTGACCTTTCTGCAGCTGGTTCACTGTTTGTCCTTAAAACTCCTCACTCCACTTATCCTGAATAAGTAGGGATGCTGTGTCGTAATCCACAATCAATCCACATAAATAAAACAATTCAGCACAGATGTGACCTGAATATACATTTAGAGTCTGCTAATTGTGCAAAGCGGTGGCACAAGGTTTCAAGGTCAAACAAACCAGCAATGAAATTGCTCTGTGGAAAAACACAGAGGGGTCAATGCTGCTGTTTATTATTAAAATTGTTCTTTTGCAAAGTTGTAGAGAGTTCTCCACTCTGCAGACATTTCATAACCCATACCAACTGCTTTTTCCTCAGGTAGCAATGAGAGTAGGTTTAAAAAGAAAGGCTTTCTTTCATGTGTTTGTTGGCAGTCTGTATATCTTCTTTGGAGAAATGTCTATTTAGGTCTTCTGCCCATTTTTGGATTGGGTTGTTTGTTTTTTTGTTATTAAGCTTCATGAGCTGCTTATAAATTTTGGAGATTAATCCTTTGTCAGTTGCTTCATTTGCAAATATTTTCTCCCATTCTGAGGGTTGTCTTTTGGTCTTCTTTATGGTTTCCTTTGCTGCGCAAAAGCTTTTAAGTTTTATTAGGTCCCATTTGTTTACTTTTGTTTTTATTTCCATTTCTCTAGGAGGTGGGTCAAAAAGGACCTTGCTGTGATTTATGTCATAGAGTGTTCTGTCTATGTTTTCCTCTAAGAGTTTGATAGTTTCTGGCCTTACATTTAGGTCTTTAATCCATTTTGAGCTTATTTTTGTATATGGTGTTAGGGAGTGATCTAATCTCATACTTTTACATGTAGCTGTCCAGTTTTCCCAGCACCACTTATTGAATAGGCTGTCCTTTCTCCACTGTACATTTCTGCCTCCTTTGTCAAAGATAAGGTGACCATATGTGCGTGGGTTTATCTCTGGGCTTTCTATCCTGTTCCATTGATCTATCTTTCTGTTTTTGTGCCAGTACCATACTGTCTTGATTACTGTAGCTTTGTAGTATAGTCTGAAGTCAGGAAGCCTGATTCCTCCAGCTCCATTTTTCGTTCTCAAGATTGCTTTGGCTATTCGGGGTCTTTTGAATGCTCAACATCACTAATCATTAGAGAAATGCAAATCAAAACTACAATGAGATATCATCTCACACCAGTCAGAATGGCCATCATCAAAAAATCTAGAAACAATAAATGCTGGAGAGGGTGTGGAGAAAAGGGAACCCTCTTACACTGTTGGTGGGAATGTAAATTGATACAGCCACTGTGGAGAACAGTATGGAGGTTCCTTAAAAAGCTACAAATAGAACTACCATATGACCCAGCAATCCCACTACTGGGCATATACCCTGAGAAAACCATAATTCAAAAAGAGTCATGTACCAAAATGTTCATTGCAGCTCTATTTACAATAGCCCAGAGATGGAAACAACCTAAGTGTCCATCATCGGATGAACGGATAAAGAAGATGTGGCACATATATACAATGGAATATTACTCAGCCATAAAAAGAGACGAAATTGAGCTATTTGTAATGAGGTAGATAGACCTAGAGTCTGTCATACAGAGTGAAGTAAGTCAGAAAGAGAGAGACAAATACTGTATGCTAACACATATATATGGAATTTAAGGAAAAAAAAATGTCATGAAAAATCTAGGGGTGAAACAGGAATAAAGACACAGACTTACTAGAGAATGGACTTGAGGCTATGGGGAGGGGGAAGGGTAAACGGTGACAAAGCGATAAAGAGGCATGGACATATATACACTACCAAACGTAAGGTAGATAGCTAGTGGGAAGCGGCCGCATAGCACAGGGAGATCAGCTCGGTGCTTTGTGACCGCCTGGAGGGGTGGGATAGGGAGCGTGGGAGGGAGGGAGACGCAAACGGGAAGAGATATGGGAACATATGTATATATATAACTGATTCATTTTGTTGTGAAGCTGAAACTAACATACCATTGTAAAGCAATTATACTCCAATAAAGATGTTTTAAAAAAAAAAGAAAGGCTTAATTGCTACAAAACCACAAAAAGGTAAACGCAGTCTAGTCTAAACCCTCCTAGAGACAGAGAAATAGAAAGAACATAGACTTTGAATTTGAGTGAAGTTTGAAATCTGGTTTAACTCCTTATTAGGATAGATTCTTGAGCACTTTAACTTAAACTATAATGTCTCTTCTTTGTGATATGGGTCAAAAACTAGTATTTTATTCTGATTTACAATAAGAAGCAGAATTAGCACAGCATGCTGGCTCCTTTTCCTAAGATCAATGGTACGTGGGGGAACTATTGAAACTTAGAAACCTGAGGAATAAAAGAGACAACTGGAGAGAGGGAGAGCTGTTTGAAATATTGCGTAGATAGGAGATGGGGTCCAGCCAGTGGGATCAGGAAGGCTAAATTAGGAAAAGCCCCTTTCCATCCCTGACGCTGCCGAGGTCGCACGCGCGAGGCTCCTCTGCCGCCGCCAAGATGCGCTACGTTGCCTCCTACCTGCTGGCCGCTCTTGGGGGCAATACCTCCCCCAGCGCCAAGGACATCCAGAAGATCCTGGACAGCGTGCGTATCGAGGCGGACGACGACCGGCTCAACAAGGTCATCAGTGAGCTGAACGGCAAGAACATTGAGGACGTCATTGCCCAGGGTATCCACAAGCTGGTCAGCATGCCCGCTGGCGGGGCTGTGGTCGTCTCTGCTGCCCCAGGAGCTGCAGCTCTTGCTGCGGGTTCTGCCCCAGCAGCAGCAGAGGAGGAGAAGAAGGAGGAAGGAGTCAGATGACGACATGGGATTTGGCTCGTTTGACTAGAGTCCTGCTCCCCTGCAAATAAACCCCTTTTTATGTAAAACAAAACAAAAAAAAAGGAGAAAAAAAAATAGGAAAAGCCCTTTGAGTCCAGCTGTTGCCTTGAGACCATCAATGCCCACTCCTTAAAACTCAGCATGGCTGCACAGAAGCTCTCAGAGAGGAGCAGTGAAAAGTAGCCCAGGTATTCAGTCCCCTGCCCCTTCCTTCTCAAACCTCAGTGGGGAAAGTCTCCTCCCCAACATAGGGGTGAGGAGAAGCAGCCGAGAATAAAATACTCACTGAAGAGCTGTTCAGTGCAGAGGAAGAGTGATGACCTGTGCTTTTCTGTAGTTCTTCACATGAAAGCTCTCTCTCTTCTCCTTTGAACTCACCTGGATTGTTACAAAAAAGGGTTCTGATGTTCATCCCTTTATCTTAACAAGGACCTTGATAACAAAGAAGTACAACCACTTCAGAAGAAAACAGTGATGTAAGCTCCAGAGATCAGCTGTACAGCACAGTGCCTACAATTAATAGTAAGGCATTCTGTACCCTAATATTCATTAACTGTAGATCTCACATTAAGTATTCTTACCAAAAAAGGGGGTGGGGTGGGGATACAAGGAAGCTTTTGGAGGTGATGGATAGGTTTATTCCCTTGATTGTGGTAGTGGTACTGTGAGTGTATTCATCTGTCCAAACCCACCAAATTGTATAAATTAATTATGTGCAGTTTTTTGTATACCAGTTATACCTCAATAAAGCTGAAAAAACAAAAGAAACAATGAACTATATAATAGATACCATCACAGGCAGAGATATTAAACAAAACAGACCCACACACCTATGGTCAGCTAATCTACGACAAAGGAGGCAAGGATATACAGTGGAGAAAAGACAGCCTCTTCAATAAGTGATGCTGGGAAAACTGGACAGCTACATGTAAAAGAATGAAATTAGAACATTCCCTAACACCATAAATGAAAATAAACTCAAAATGGATTAAAGACCTAAATGTAAGCCTGGACACTATAAAACTCTTAGGGGAAAGCATAGGAAGAACACTCTTTGACATGAATCACCACAAGATCTTTTTTGATCCACCTCTAGAGAAATGAAAATAAAACAAAATAAAAATAACAGAACAAGAAATTTTATAGTAAATATAATATCTATAGGGGCTTCCCTGGTGGCGCAGTGGTTGAGAGTCCACCTACCGATGCAGGGGACGTGGGTCCGTGCCCCGGTCCGGGAGGATCCCGCATGCTGCAGAGTAGCTGGGCCCGTGAGCCATGGCCGCTGAGCCTGCGCGTCTGGAGCCTGTGCTCCGCAACGGGAGAGGCCACAACAGTGAGAGGCCTGCGTAAAAAAAAAAAAATATATATATATATATATATATATATGTATATACATATATATATAATATCTATAATATTGATATGAAACATTTTAAAAAATAATTTAAGATATCTAGTTAGAAATATTGGGTATGGAAAGACAATTTTCAAAATGAACCAACACTGCACAGCAAAAAATTAACTTTACCCAAAGAGATATTTGGTCTTTGGGAAATAACCTGTAAATGCATGGAATTCCCCAAATGATGGAAGTGTCTTTGTTATTCCTGATGGTCCCCTTGAAACTGAAAGTTTATGCTAATAAGATGACTCAGGGTGGGGGCTGCCGAGAGCAGAAAGACCAACCTTGCAATTAGACGGTTGGTTGTTGGGGGGTGGGGGGTGCGGCGGCTGGAGATTGAGTTCAATTGTATGGGCAATAACTCAATCAATAATGGTTATGTAATGAAGCCTCAATAAATACTTTGGACACTGACACTGGGCTGAGCTTCCTAGGCTGGGAGTACTCTGCGTATGGCCACATACCAAAGTCAAAAGGGTAATGAGCCCTAAGGACACAGAAGTTTTACATTTCGGAGCCTCCTAGTCCCAGATTCCACCTTCTGCATCTCTTCCTTTGTCCAGTTCTGATTTGTTATATTTTTGCTATGATATAACTATAATCATAACTACAATACTTTCCTGAGTTTTGTAAGTCATTCTAGCAAATTATTGAATCTGGGGAAGTCCATGGTGACCCTTGAATTTATAACTAGGTAGTGTGAAGTGAAGGTATCCCTGGGGACACATAAACCTGCAGCTAGTGTCAGAAATCCTGGGCTGACTTGGCAGTCTGGAGGACTATGCCCTTAATCTTGCAGTTGGGCTACCTATGAGTAAATACACTGGTAAAGAAAAAAAGTGAATACAGCAAAAGAACAAATTACCGGGTGGTAACATCGTGTTAAAGAGTTATTCCAGAAAAAAAGGAGGAAAGGCAAAAAACTGATAAAAATTTTAAGTGCCAGTGTCTGAATAATAGGAATCACAGAAGGAAAAAACATCCAATAGAAGAAAATATTTGGAGGAATAATTGAATTAAATTCCCCAGAATAACAGGAAGGAAGGAAGGAAACATCTGACTGGAAAACTCTATAGAATGTCAAAAGAGACATGAAAAGTCATTTTATAGGAAAATTTAAGAAAATAAAAGATAAATAGAAGATTCTAAAATCTCCAGAAAAACAAAAAAAGAGAACATCATATTCAAAGGGAAAGATCATATTGACCTCAGTCTTCTTAACTGCAACACTGGAGTTGAGAAATCAATAAAAGAATATTTTTAAAGAATTAAAGGTAAATAATTTTGTTTGTTTTGTTGAAGTATAGTTGATTTACAATATTTCAGGTATACATCAAAGTGACATACATATATATATATATATATATATTCTCTTTTTCAGATTCTTTTCCATTATAGGTTATTACAAGACACTGAATATAATTCCCTGTGCTATATAATAGGTCCTTGTTGGCTATCTATTTTATATATAGTAGTGTATATCTGTTAATCCCAATTCCCAATTTATCCCTCTCCACTAAATGCAAATAATTTTGAATCTAGAATTTTATATCTTGCCAAATTGCTGTTCAAATGAGAGAATATATATATTTATTTATGTTTGTGTTGTGTGTTTGTGTGTGTGTTAACAGGGTAGATAAACCTCTTAGATAAAGACTTCAGAAGATTTGACACATAGTTACTTCATTGGAAACATTTTGGAGGAAATGTTAAAAGAGGAGAAGCAAAGAAGATGATGTAAGAGAAATCTCTATATATTACATATTACTAATATAGAGAGAACAATTGTTTGTATTTCTCAAAAAAATTAAAATACCAAAAAAGTATTTACATAATAACACACAATTAAAATTCTGTATTATATTAATAGTCTAGAATTTGAGAAAAGGGGAAATAAATAGCACGCAAAAATTTGTGTCTGAGGGCAAAGACATGTACATCAATTCTTACAAAACAGTAATTATAAGAAACAAACAAAAGGTAGGGCAATTGAACAATAAATAAAGATAATAGAAATAATTCCAAATATTATATTAAGAATTTCAATAAATAGAAGAAGAATAAACTCACCAAGTAAAAGACAGAGATTGGCAGGTTTGTTTATTTTTTAATCTGTATGGAAGAAACACACTTAAACCAAAAAAAATTTAAAAGGTTGAAATTAAAAGGATGCAAAAAGAGATAACCAAGTTCTAAAGAAAAAACAAATGCTAGTACAGCTACTTTAATATTAGACAAAATGGGCTTTAAATTTAAAAATCTTTACTAGGAATAGAGAAGTTTCTTATTGCTGAAGTTTCCATTCACCATAATGGAAGATATAAAATTTTAAACATATGTACAACTAAAAAAGTGGTTTCATGTATATTATAAAATAAAATGATAGAGTAACATTTATAAATAGACAAATCCATCATCAGAGTGGGAAATTTCAATGTGACTTTCTCATTTATTAATAGATCAATCAGATAGCACATAAATAAGCATATATATGATCTAAACACAATTATGATACTTGACTTCTACATAGATATATGTGTAATGCTGAACTTAAACACTTGAGAAAAAAATCTGCTTGTCAAGGATATATGTATATGTATAACTGATTCGCTTGCTGTACACCTGAAACTAATACAACATTATAAATCAACTATACTTCAATAAAAATTAAAAATAAATAAATAAATATTTTTTTTTAAATTAAAAAAATAATATAGAGCAAGCCTCCATAAATTTCAAAGAATAGGTATAGGGGCTTCCCTGGTGGCGCAGTGGTTGAGAATCTGCCCGCCAATGCAGGGGACACAGGTTTGAGCCCTGGTCTGGGAAGATCCCACATGCCGCGGAGCAAATAGGCCCATGAGCCACAACTGCTGAGCCTGTGTATCTGGAGCCTGTGCTCCGCAACAACAGAGGCCGCGATAGTGAGAGGCCCGCGCACCACAATGAAGAGTGGCCCCCACTAGCCGCAACTAGAGAAAGCCCTCACACAGAAACGAAGACCCAACACAGCCAAAAATAAATAAATAAATGTATATATATAAAAAAAGAATAGGTATAAAACAGACTATTTCTTGATCATAATGTAAATTAGTTAAAAATTACAAAAAATAAAAAATTTCCACACATTTTAAAATCCAAACAAAAATGTATCTAAATAACTCATGAGAAGATATAATTATCTAGAACTGCTTAATAATGACACACTATGTATCAAAACTTGTGGACTACACCTAAATTGTTAGAGTTGACACATTGTAAATTGAGGAAATTTTGTAGCATTATGTACTTGTATAAGAAAATAATACAATCTAAACATTAATAGTTAAGGGTCCAACTTAAGAAGTTAAAATAAACAACAAAATAAACCCAAAGAAATTAGAAGGAAAGAGATAATATAAGACCAGAAATTGATGAAGTTTTGAGATCAATAAAGCTAAAAATTAGACCTTTGAAAATGCTAAGAAAATAGACTAAATTCTGGCAATATTAATCGAGAGAAAAAGAGGAAAAGAAAAAATAAAAACATTTTGAATGGCCAGTCCAAAAAAACTACACACTATATGTTTCCATTTATATGGCATTTTGGAAAAGGCAAAACTATAGGGACAGTAAAAATGTCAGTGGTTGCCAGGGATTCAAGCAAAGGTAGAGAGAGGGTTGAATAAATGGAGTACAGGGGATTTTTAGGGAATGAAAGTATTTTGTGTGATATTGTAATGATGGATATATGACATTCTACATTTGTTAAAACCCATAAAATTATACAACACAAAGAGTGATCTCTAATGTATATTATGGACTATTAAAAATATATCATTCACAACAGTATCAAGGAACACCAAGTGTCTGGTAACAAACATCAAAATGTCCTGAAATTCTTATATATGCAAAAGAAAAATCACAAATGTATATTAGGAGATGTAAGAATGAACATGACGGTATTTTTCATAATAGCAAAAATCATTAATAGGAGTATAATTAAGTAAATTTTTTTGCAATAGATTATTACACAATAGTAAAATTGTATGAATTACAGCTACACAAACAAAAGAATTAATCTTAATAAGATAGTATTGAGCAAACAAAAGTACATGCCGAAAGAATACAGTAAGTCCCCTACATACAAACCAGGTCTGTTCTGAGAGCATTCGTAAATCCAATTTGTTCGTAAGTCCAACAAAGTTAACCTAGGTACCCAACCAGCACAATCGGCTATATACTGCTGCTTTGATGCTTGCTTCGGGACATCCTGGGCTTGAAATAAAGATACTGTACTACTGTACTCTATATAGAACTGTACAGTAAAGTACACAAGAGCACAACCACTTGTAGAGGATGCACACACGTGACAATGTATGCCAAACACGTGAACTAACATGTGATTGGACATGCGAAGGCATCTTTGAAAGTTCACAACTTAAAGGTTCGTATGTAGGGGACTTACTGTGTAGACCAATGTTTTCATTTCTCTTCAGAGGATTCTTACTAATAAAATTATTGAGCTATATGATCAGTTTATTTTTAACTTTGAAACATTTTTCCAAAATGTCTGAATCATTTTAAAGTCCCACCATTGATTTATGAGGTTCCTGTTTTTCCACATCTTCACCAAACTTGGTATTACCTTTTTGTTTATAGTCATCCTAGCGGGTATGAAGTAGTATCTAATTGTGGTTGTAATTCTCATTTCTCTAATAACTACTGCTTTTGATCATATTTACCATATGTTTATTAGTCTTTTGTGTATCTACTTTCCTGAAATGTCTTTTCAAGTCTTTTGATCAAATTTTAATTGAATTGTTTGTTTGCCCATTATTGACTTTAAAGAGTTCTTGTATTCTGGATACAAGTCTTTTATTACATTTTTTACTTGAAAACATTTTACATTTGTCTTTTCCTTTTTGAAATGATTTTTATTTAATTACAGCATTTTTTTTATTTTAGCGAATTCCAATGTACCGATTTTTTTCTTTTACAGCTGTGCTTTTGGTGCCATAGCTAAGAACCCTTTGCCTAACCCAAAGTCACAAAGATTTTATCCATGTTTTCTTCTGGAAGTTTACAGTTTTAGCTCTTACGTTTAGGTCTATGGTCCATTTTGAGTTAATATTTGTGTATGGTGTGAGATAAGGGTCTCAGTTCATTTGTAGGGAGGGTGCGCACACGCACGCACATGTATTTGTATTTGCTTAACCATTTGTTAAGCAGATTTAGATATAGATTTAGTTTTAGTTTTAGCATAGAGGTTCCCTCAGATGAGAGGAACCAGAGGAAAGAAAAAATGTTACACAGGAGATGTCAGTTGCCATCAAAGTCCTAGTTTCATTGTTTGATGGTAGGTTCATGAGCATTTATAATATTATACAAAACAAATAAGCAAAGGAGACTTCATTTACCAACAATGAGAATATATCCAGAACTAGAGATTTTATCAAATCCAATTATTTGTTTCTGAAGTCCAATAAAAATAATAAAATGGGGATAAAAATGCCTAATTGGTACTGTTGCTTTACAAATCAGAGAAACATACATATAAAGTGGTTGACACATGGTAGATGCTCAACCCACAGAAGCTCTCGTGGTTATTATGAGTTTATTAATATGAGTGTTGAAGGAGAAAATAGACTAATTTCAGAATAAAGGGCCACAAAATAATTTGCTGGATTTAGGTTAGCCTCAGAAAGAGGGCTTATTAATGGTCCCTCACCAATAAAACTGTTTATCCCTGAAAATCCCACATATACTTGTGTATATTATTGACCTGACACTATCCAAAATCCTGAAAGAAAAAATTAGGCTTTTCATCTCTGCTCTGGTGAAATATTGGTTTAAAATATAACAAAAGCCTTATCAAAGTGATTCAGGAAAATGTGCCATTATAATCAAAAGACTTCCCTTCCTCAAATTCACGAAAGAAGCCTCTGTCAGCCATATGCATTCTGTCTCCTGAAGGATGCTTCAGCCACATCAGTTTCGCCAGTGAATCCAAACACCAAAAAGGACATAAAAGTCTTCCTGTCTTTCAATATCTCTCCAGGAAAATAAAATCATATTTATATATTCAAACACAGGTAGCTGTATAGTAGAGTAGAGCATAATATAGTGTAGGATATAGGGCAAGAAAAATCCACAAAACAATTTAGATTCCAAAACTCCTTCCATTCTGAGCCTAGCAACTGAAAAGAAAATTGAAACAGGCTGAACATTCTGCTGTGACAAGCCAAAACCACAGTGAAAGTGCTGAAAGTCACAGAGATGATTTAGTTCCTGATATGAGCAAAAACCCAAATTACCTGCCCACTAATACTAATGAGACACACTGAGATACTCTCAGACACTTAGATTCTTTACTCATTAATAAGAGTTAGAGAATAAGTGAACTTAGAGAAACAGTGGGAATAAAAACATGCTTTGTGCCTAACACCAGGAAAGAAAATAACTCAGAAGAATAACACCCCAAAACAAAAGGATTTAAAAAAATAAACATCAAGAATAGCCTCATTGATCCTATACTCCAAAGAGGCTATATTGGTGAGGGCATGGCAGAAACAATTCTCTCCAATCCCTACAACCAGTCATGTTTTTTGTTGGTTGCTTGCTTGGTTGGTTTCTTTGTTTTCTCCCTCTCCCACCACGTGGCCTTTTTGTAAACTTTTACTTTAAACCTTCTCCCTCTTATGTTTCCTATATTAATGAAAACAAAAGCCCAGGTACCTAAGCCAGAAACCCAGGAGTCCTACTACATTCTCCTTCAGCCCTGCCCAAGCATCTCATCAATCATGAAATTCTGCTGATTCTATCACCTTACATACTGTTCATTCATCATCCCTACTGCTTTTTCAGGCATCTTCACTACTTGCCTGAATTACTGCGACTGTCTTCTGGGCTCCCTGCCAGTTGCTTTACCCCCTTTTATTCCCTTCTCCAAAAGCAGACAGTGAACTTGCTGAAATGCACATCAGAACTTCAGGGACTCCACAATGATAAAATGATAACATTTAAATGCCACAGCATACCATTCAAGACCCAGTATAGTCAGCCTCTGCTGAATGCCCCAACCTCGCCTCTTTCCATATCCCTCCTCATACTTTTCATTTCAGTCTGTCTAAGCCAGCACTGCCCAATAGAAATATAATGTAAGCCACACTTTAAAAGTAAAAAAGAGACAGGTAAAGTGAGTTTTAATAAAATACTCTATTTAACCCAATAGCTGGCATTCTTAATTCCAGATAAAGAAGATGTGGTATATGTATGTGTATATATATATATATATATATATATATATATATATATATATATACACACACAATGGAATACCATTCAGCCATGAGAAAGAAGAAAATCCTGCCATTTGTGACAACATGGATGGACCTTGGGGGCATTATGCTAAATGAGATAAGTCACATAGAGAAAGACAAATACTTTATGATCTCACTGAAACATGGAATCTAAAAAAGCCAGACTCGTAAAAACAAAAAAGTAGAATGGTGGTTTCCAGGAGCTTGGGGGGGGGGGTGGGTAGGGGAATTACGGAGATATTGTTTAAAGGTAGACATTTGCAACTAGTAGTTAAATAAGTCCCGGAGATCTAATGCACAGCATATGATTACAGACAATAACACTGCATTATAAACTCCAAAGCTGACAAAAGATATATCCTAATTGTTCCCACTACGAAAAAGAAATGGTAATTATGTGATGTGACAGAGGTGTTAGATAACACTGCAGTGGTAATCGTATTGCAATATATACATATATCAAATCAACACGTTTTACACCTTAAACTTTCACAATGTTATATGCCAATTATATCTCAATTCAAAAAGTCATCATTCAAATGTGAGGCATTAGCCACATTTCAAGTGCTCAATAACCACATACAGGTAGTAGCTACCATACCAGACAGTGCAGGTCTAAGACACTTGCATTTTCTCCGGTCTTCCCCATGCTTACTTTTTTCTGGAATTTTCCATAAACTGCTACCTCTGGAATTCCCTCCATCCCCCTTCACAGCCTAACCCATTGTGGTCACTCTTCCTCTATTGTGCCCTTCCTGACTTACCTCCTCCAAACTGTGTGTCTTTTACATGCACTCCCCAAATATCCTGAGCTTTCCTCAGCCAGGAGTAGATAGGTTTGTTTTGTTTTGTTTTAACTTGTGGCACACATATCTTAAGATATCCAGCAATTGGCACAACACTTGACACATAGTAAGTGACATGGACACTTATGGTTGTCTGCCTGGTCACGACTCCTGCCTTACCCAGGTATCTACTCAACCTCATATGGCCCATGTAACTCAGAGGATGCGGAGCCCATTTCAGCTCTTGGGGTGGATTCTAAGGTCAAATCGATCAGCATGTGATACTACACTGGGGATTTTTATTGGTCCAGAATGAGAGTGCGACCTAAGTTGATAGACTCAGGCTGAAGGGAAGAAACTCATCCCAGAGTTAAGGCAAAGTCTTTTGCTTTTATCACACAATACATGATCAAGAAAGTGTGCTGCCCCTATTGGAGCTGGCTAGTCCCCTTATGAGGATCCCTGCAACAGAGCAAAAATAAGAAAAGAAAGCAGGGCCATTAAGTAACCCAGCTTTGAAGTCTGCAGTGTGTCTGAATTTCAGCATTTATGAGATAATAAATTTCCTGATTTTTAAAGCCAGTTTGAATTAATCTTTTATTACCTGCAGCCAAAATATACAACTGATCCTGTTAACTTATGTTAAATAAATGTTAATTATATGACAGACATTGTTCCAGACATTTTACGGATGATATCCCCTTTCCAACAACCCACATATGCTTGATATTTTTGATGTCTTTTAAATTTTACTTCTATGTCTTATTGAAAATTATTTTCAGAGATAAGTTCTTCCTCTGACTAATTAGGGCATTTTCCCCCTTTTATTACCTCTAAGGCAGGAAGCCTCCTCAGTATCTGTTCACTGGGATTGCAGATTACTGCAGTGCAGGGACTGTGGGGTGTCCCCATTCTTATCTTCTGCCTGTGTTTACTGCTGTTAGACCGTCCCTGTTCCACATTTGTATACAAGTTTGGGGCAGTAGAACATTTATCTCTTTATTCTCTATACCATCAAGCCAAAAGGAGGGCCAAAAAAATGTGACAGAATGGACTGCACATTATCCAGTGACACGGGACCTTGACTAGATGTGATTTGTGGTTGTATTCCTTAGGGAAAAAATGGGAGTAGGGAGTGTTCTATGTGTGGGAAAATACTGAGAGGGACATTTGGTGAGCTGTGGCAGAGACAAACCTAAGTATTCACAGAATCCCCTTTCACTCGCCTCTCCCTCATTTGCAGTTAGGTTGGGGGGCATGTGACTTAAGTCTGACCAAAGGAATGTGACTGTATGTAGTATCAATATAAGCCACTTCAGCTCTGGTCCTTGTAACAATCTCGTGTGATAATCCACATTCTTCCAAGAAGGTCTGTGCTAAAAATGGTGGCATTTGTGACATAGAAGTTGTAAGAATCCCCAGTGTACTGCTTGGAGAGGAGTCCAATCCCCATCAGATTGAAATATGAACCAGAAAGGAGGTCATCTTATTTTAAGCCACTGAGATTTTAAGCTTTTTCCTTAAAGCAGCTAGCATTACTTATGATGACTAAAATAGTACTCAGTAAATGATTGCTGAACCAGTGAATTGGGTTAGGATAGGATATCATTTACTTAATGGAATGCCCACAGCAACTTCCGCCAAAACAAAAAATAGAAAATAAAATAAAATTCAGAACTGCACTCTCCATGAGAGCATCTAGAGCATCTGTATCTGAATCATTCACTACTAAGTGCTTAGCTCTCAGCACTTGCCTGGCACAAAGTATGTGCTTAATAGACATTTATTTCCACTTTTCCTAAAAAGGGAGCTATGAGCTTAGTAAATGCTTAGAGGTTCACAGACTCCTCTTTAAGCCCTATTTTATGTAGCGATACATGCTTTGTAGAATTATAGTTGATTTTCTTTTTGCCCTTATACTTTCCTTTGTTTTACAAAATATATCCATTAGTCATCATTGCAATCAGGAAAAGGTAAGTGCTAATTTTAAGAAGTTATAAATAAATGTTGGACATTTAGATAAGCAAAAACATGGTATTAAATTAAGATTTTAAATGTTTTCTTTTTTTTTTTTTTTTAAGAAGATGTTGGGGGTAGGAGTTTTAATTAATTTATTAATTTTGCTGTGTTGGGTCTTCGTTTCTGTGTGAGGGCTTTCTCTAGTTGTGGCAAGTGGGGGCCACTCTTCATTGCGGTGCGCAGGCCTCCCACTATCACGGCCTCTCCCGTTGCGGAGCACAGGCTCCAGACGTGCAGGCTCAGCAGTTGTGGCTCACGGGCCCAGCCGCTCCGCGGCATGTGGGATCTTCCCAGACCAGGGCTCGAACCCATGTCCCCTGCATTAGCAGGCAGATTCTCAACCACTGCACCACCAGGGAAGCCCTAAATTAAGATTTTAAGTAACAAAACAGACACTAGAGAAACCAAGAAATACATTCAGAAGCATTAGCTGTATCTATGGTCATTATGAAAGGATTCTGCCAGGAAGCAATTCAAGCAAATGGCAATATAAGACACAGTTACAAGCAAAATCAGCCTCAAGTTTCTATTCTCTGTCTTACTTTGTAATAAAAATAAAATGCTCTGGGCTATTTAAGTTTCTGGAAAATTAGTTCCTATCACGTGGAAGCAGAACACATGATTTAACACAATGATCCTTAAGGTACTAAAGTAAAATACACTGTGCTTTTTGACCAAAAACAGGAATTAAGGAAGGTTACAGTGTCTATTTTGAGATTTGGAAAGGTAATTGGGAAATGATAAACAAGAGGAGCTAGGAACCCGGCAGGGATGAGGGAATCTGGTAGATTAGACTTCACTCATGCTTTGATTTAGCATCTTGTTCAATGACTCAGCATCTTATTCCCTAAGGAGTATTTATCTTTAAGTTTTGTGAAAATTGCACATAGGAATTAATTAATTTAATGCTTCAGTGTCCTACCTAATCAGATTATAAATCACTGTCTCAGACGGTATCTTTTATAATCATGACATCCCTAAGAGCTAAATTTGTAGATTAGGTTATTGATTAAACGTGGGGAGGGTGAAAGTCATAAAATCATCGGGATTGACTGTCAGAGTTTGGCATGAACAATTGAGTGGCTAATGGTGCCATTTATTGTGGCAGTCCACACATTCTAATGTGTATAGAAATCACCTGGAGAGTTTTTAACTATTTCAATTCCCTGGCCCACTTCCTAAAATTCTGGCTCAGTAGATTTATAGAGAGGAGCCCAAGAATTTGAATATTTTTAAAAGCACCCCTGGATGATTCTTGTGCAGGTGGGTAGAGGGCTACCTTTTGGGGTATTTATAAATAGGAGAAGGAGAAATATATTTGGGGAAAAGGTCCTAAGTTTTAGGGGCAGAGAAGAATGTTCTTCTGATGTGAATCTGAGCAAGTTGTTTCCCATCTGCCCTCTAATCTAACCCTGGAGAAGAATGAACATTGAGAAGTACACAACTAGGATACTGAAGGATCCCCAAACCATTACAACAGAGATTGTTCTAGGAATCCAGGAACTGTGTAGGCTCAGGCAAAGAAGTTTACCCCCACAAGGCTGTATTTCCAAGCCCTGAGAAGGGAGGTGGTAGTTGGATTAAAGATAAGAAAATAAGGCAAGTGACCTGAGGTTGTGTTTGCACTGTCAATATCCATTCACAATCCAGACATTTTAATATTTGCTCTACGTGCTTTATAGTATTTTCTGTTCATTAAACTTCTAGTATGATTTCATGCTTACAAAGAATGACAAACAGTATCATGGGAGAGAGAGGAGAAGAGGGACACATAGAAGTGAAAATACAGGGTGGGAAATAGACCTACAAAGATTGCCTAGCACATAAGACAGGCAGCTTAGAAGAAGTCTGATCTGGAACTTGCAGCAGAGACAACAGAACTGAGCTCAGATTAACCTAGAACCTCAGACAAGGGAGAGTCCCTCCAGTGGAAATCAGCCATAGCAAAAGAAAGAGCCATGTTGTTATGCCATTATCACTGGTTTTAAGAGTTCTGGGAAAAGGTTTATCCTTTCATTTCAACATTTGAAGATGGTATCCTCAAAAGAACCATAAAATACCATTTTTGAACACCCTTATTTATGCAAAGCACTCTTTAATTTCCCAGTAAGTATGACTTTGGCAATATTCTCAATTAAAGGGAGTACTAGAAATGTACTGAAGCCATACAAATAATGGTGATCTGCCTCTCTTTGGGGAAATTTTTCTTTTTGAGAAAAAAAAATGAGCAAATTATGAGGTGCTATTAATAGCCACCAAGGAGAATAAGTTTGGAATAAAATTCAAAGAATATACCTGTAATGTCTTCATACTCAGTAACGTCTTACCAATTTTTCTTTTAATGGCTCAATACAATTCCATTGCTTTTGGCATTAAGAGGCTTCATTAGCATATTTCTACTTTCATTTAATTCTAAAACCAAAAAGATAGGGTTGAATAGTATCCAAGGGAAAAAAAAAAAACAAAAACATTTAGTGTATTCAGGCTTACCAGCACCTTGGTGCGTAATTCTGTCCATGCTTTATATATCTTGCCTAAATTCCATTTTCCAAGCTGTACATTTCAGTTGTTCTCCCTCATATTATGCAGGTTAGGTAATGGATGATGCCCCTTTTAGAAATGGCCAAAAGAACATGTACAGTATTTTTTTAAGTGCATACCAAATGACAGACTCAATTATAAAAATAAATGGTTAGAATTTTCACTTACCCTTGAAGGATCAGGAAATTGCTCTTTTAATGCATTTAAATGGAAGAAAAATACTCTGATTCATTACAGAGCGGGTTGCTATGTAATTTGCTTACAGTGTTTTTGGCATTCACAAATACATTTCATTATTTAGTACATGATACTTTTTATGAAGATGTGTAAACTCTCTGGGTATGGATCCATTTTGAAAATCTAGTTTCTCTAAAACAAAGAAATGCTTGAGGGCAGAAAGCTGTAGAAAAGAAACTGATTCCAGGGCTTCCCTGGTGGCGCAGTGGTTGAGAGTCCGCCTGCCGATGCAGGGGACGCGGGTTCGTGCCCCGGTCCGGGAAGATCCCACATGCCGCGGAGCGGCTGGGCCCGTGAGCCATGGCCGCTGAGCCTGCGCGTCCGGAGCCTGTGCTCCGCACGGGAGAGGCCCGCATACAGCAAA
The DNA here is from genome assembly GCF_039906515.1 of Pseudorca crassidens. NCBI lineage: Eukaryota > Metazoa > Chordata > Mammalia > Artiodactyla > Delphinidae > Pseudorca > Pseudorca crassidens. The sequence continues at coordinate 16,136,253 of NC_090309.1, read as the reverse complement.
AAAAAAAAAAAAAAAAGAAAAAAAACTGACTCCAGAGACAGCCACCTGTGGTGTCCACATGCATTCGGATTTTCGAGGCAGAAGGCAACAGGGCACCAAACTGTGCATACTCTGAGGAGCTGCTGGGTTTAAATTGTGACACTAGAGGCTTCAAGTGGAAAGAAAATGGACTTACTGTAAGAAGCCCACTGGAGACCCCAGTTAGGAAAACAAGGACTGGCTACAGAAGATTATGGCTGTGACTCTGGACCTGAATGGTCAATGTTGACATTCTATCCTCACACTTTGCTAAGGGGTGCTAAGCTGGAGTCTTCTGAATTACACAGTTGACCGTGCTTTACTGCTCACCCTTAGATAAGCAATGTGTCAAGCACCATTATAATCTTGTTTAATTCACACATTTAATTAAGATGTTACAGTTGAGATAAGACACAGAGTGCCTATTTCTTTGGATCAAGCCACCTAGCTAGGAAAGGGAAGAGATAAGATTTGAACTCAGGTCTGATTGATAGTGAGCATGGGATCTCTACAGTGCAGAGCTCCCTGGCATGGGTTACTCCTATTCATCAAAAGTGTAAACCCAGAGCAAGGTTTGTATTATTTACAGAATTTTCTAATAGCACTTTCTCTGCACTTCAGATTGGCTACAACACAACAATCATACTTGTTGATTTGTATTTCGTTATCCATTTTATTCATTCTAATCCATGCTTATGGGATTCAGTTTAGACAATGTATAAAGTTATTTCTGGGAACCGGGGAAACATGAATATCTGTGTCTCCCATCCTTTGTGATCTTTAAAAATGCCACAAGAGTAATCTGCTCAAAAATAAAAACTCTTTATTTAATTATTTATGCTCTTGCTTTGCTCAACTTCCTCTTCAAAGATGGTCATACCATTGCCACTAATAATCATATAAATTATCATATACACTTATTTAAAGCACATGGTATGCGTCAGATAATCAGTCATCTATCCTCACTATAGCACTGTGTAACAATCTTACTGGAACTCTGTGAGCGTTCTTTCTCTCAAGTGGATCAGCCAATTTAAGTGGGGATCTCTGCTTCAAACCATGGGTCCAAGTTTGATTCCTCACTGTGGGTTAGGCTCTGGTCTCCCACATATGTCTTCATTCTGGGTGCCAGCACGAAGGGTCATCAGCAAATCACAGGAAGCTCCTCTGATGGTAATGGAAGAGGCACAAGAGGGCAAGTAGAATCATGCAAGTACATTTCCAGCCTCCACTTGTGTCATATCTTCTGCCAATTCAGGATAGAAGTCCATACTCAAGTCAAAGGGAGGAGACCCACCTCTAGAAGGATAAACTGCAAATTCATGCAGCAAACATAGAGAGAAAGAGAAGAAATTGAGATCAATAATGCAATCTACCAGAAAGCAACTATGTGAAGTTATTTCACATGCTAATTCTAACAGTCTTGCAAAGTTGGAATTAACTTTCCAATTCTCCCTAAAAGGAAATGAGATAGAGATAATGTTTAAAATATTCAATATGACAGTTATTAAATGGCAAGTGTGACATACAAATTTCAGGCTGCCTAATTCCAAAGCCCTTTTGTTCTTCTAGAATCATGACATCTCTCAAAATAAGAAAAAAAGTGCAAATATTTCTATTGAACTTCACATTTTATGGAACACTTTCACATCCATTTTCTTATTGATGCCAATGTCTGGGACAAATTTGGACCTTTTCAGGAACTCTTCTTCACCCCTCTTTAATTATCTAGCTCCTGCTAATTACATTATTAAGTCAGTCACTTAGCTCACTCCAAAATTAACTATGTATGCCACCCAGTTTTTGTCACTTTTCACTGAATTGATCCTTAAGTGTAACACACAAATTTGCTTCTAGAAAAATCAAATTACTGCCTGGTACTGTTCAACTATTCAAATTTAAGTTGTTTTAGAGTTTTGCTTTAATATACATTGAAGACCTATGAAGTGTCAGCCACATCACACTATCTTAATTTGGCTGATAATAGCACAATAAAGCATTTGCTATGAACTCCAATTTACAAATAAGGAAATGAGGTCTCCACAAGACAAAAGTAACACAATCAAGTTCACATTGGAATTCTCACCTGGGTCCACTTTCTGACAACAACCAGCTAAGATAATTAATGGACTAGTAATATATATCCCTTTTACCTGTAAATCTCATAAATTCCTCCAGCGCCACCCCAGACTCTGTCATGCTCAGATGTTATCACAGAACTTCTATAGATACAGATGTGTTCTTTCAGAAAGACATTTCCTGGCAAGATGCATTGTAACAGAATGAATGTGGAGGGAAAGGAAGAGAGATTAAATTAACTCAAGAGATGAAAATAGTTAGGAACATCAAAAATTATCCAAATAAGAATAATTGAGAGATAGACAAGATGAAAAGGCAGAGAGCTATGTACCAGATGAAGGAACAAGATAAAACACAGAAAAGCAACTAAATGAAGTAGAGATAAGCAACCTTCCAGAAAAAGAATTCAGAATAATGATAGTGAAGATGATCCAGGACCTCAGAAAAAGAATGGAGGCAAAGATCGAGAAGATGCAAGATATGTTTAAAAAAGACCTAGAAGAATTAAAGAACAAACAAACAGAGATGAACAATACAATAACTGAAATGAAAACTACACTAGAAGGAATCAATAGGAGAATAACTGAGTCAGAAGAACAGATAAGTGACCAGGAAGACAGAATGGAGGAATTCACTGCTGAAGAACAGAATAAAGAAAAAAGAATGAAAAGAAATGAAGACAGCCTAAGAGACTTCTGGGACAACATTAAAAACAGCAACAGTTGCATTATAAGTGTCCCAGAAGGAGAAGAGAGAGAGAAAGGACCTGAGAAAATATTTGAAGATATTATAGTCAAAAACTTCCCTAACATGGGAAAGGAAATGGCCACCCAAGTCCAGGAGGTGCAGTGAGTCCCATACAGGATAAACCCAAGGAGAAACACGCTGAGACACATAGTAACCAAATTGACAAAAAAATAAGACACAGAAAAATTATTGAAAGCAGCAAGGGAAAAATGACAAATAAAATACAAGGGAACTCCCAAAAGGTTAATAGCTGCTTTCTCAGCAGAAACTCTACAAGCCAGAAGGGAGTGGCATGATATATTTAGAGTGATGAAAGAGAAGAACCTACAACCAAGATTACTCTACCCAGCAAGGATCTCATTCAGATTCGATGGAAAAATCAAAAGCTTTACAGACAAGCAAAAGCAAAGAGAATTCAGCACCACCAAACCAGCTCTACAACAAATGCTAAAGGAACTTCTCTAAGTGGGAAACACAAGAGAAGAAAAGGACCTACAAAAACAAAAACAAAACAATTAAGAAAATGGTCATAGGAACATATATATTGATAATTACCTTAAACGTGAATGGATTAAATGTTCCAACCAAAAGACACAGGCTTGCTGAATGGATACAAAAACAAGCCCCATATATATGCTGTCTATAAGAGACCCATTTCAGACCTAGGGACACATACAGACTGAAAGTGAGGGGATGGAAAAAGATATTCCATGCAAATGGAAGTCAAAAGAAAGCTGAAGTAGCAATACTCATACCCGATAAAATTGACTTTAAAATAAAGAATGTTACAAGAGACAAGGAAGGACACTACATAATGATCAAGGGATCAATTGAACAAGAAGATATAAAAATTAAAAATATATATGCACCCAACATAGGAACACCTCAATAAATAAGGCAACTGTTAACAGCTATAAAAGAGGAAATCAACAGTAACACAAAAATAGTGGGGGACTTTAACACCTCACTTACACCAATGGACAGATCATCGAAAATGAAAATAAAAAAGGAAACAGAATCTTTAAATGACACAATAGACCAGATAGATTTCATTGATATTTATAGGACATTCCATCCAAAAACAGCAGATTACACTTTCTTTTCAAGTGCGCACGGAACATTCTCCAGGAAAGATCACATCTTGGGTCACAAATCAAGCCTCAGCAAATTTAAGAAAATTGAAATCATATCAAATATCTATTCTGACCACAACACTATGATTAGAAATAAATTACAGGGAAACAAAACGTAAAAAACACAAACACATGGAGGCTGAACAATACATTTCTGAAAAATCAAGAGATCACTGAAGTAATCACAGAGGAAATCAAAAAATACCTAGAGACAAATGACAATGAAAACATGATGATCCAAAACTGATGGGATGCAGCAAAAGCAGTTTTAAGAGGGAAGTGTATAGCTATACAAGCTTACATCAAAAAACAAGAAAAATCTCAAATAAACAATCTAAACTTACACCTATAGGATCTAGAGAAAGAACAAACAAAATACAATGTTAGTAGAAGGAAAGAAATCATAAAGATCAGAGCAGAAATAAATGAAATAGAAACAAAGAAAACAATAGCAAAGATCAATAAAACTGAAATCTGGTTCTTTGAGAAGATAAAGAAAATTGATAAACCACTAGCCAGACTCATCAAGAAAAAGAGGGAGAGGACTCAAATCAATAAAATTAGAAATGAAAAAGAAGTTACAACAGACACCGCAGAAATACAAAGCATCCTAAGAGACTACTACAAGCAACTCTATGCCAATAAAATGGACAACTCGGAAGAAATGGATAAATTCTTAGAATGGTATAACCTTCCAAGATGGAACAAGGAAGAAACAGAAAATATGAACAGACCAATCACAAGTAATGAAATTGAAACTGTGATTAAAAATCTTCCAACAGACAAAAGTCCAGGACAGATGGTTTCACAGGTGAATTCTATCAAAAATTTAGAGAAGAGCTAACACCCCTCCTTCTTAAACTCTTCCAAAAAATTGCAGAGGAAGGAACAATCCCAAACTCATTCTATGATACCACCATCACCCTGATACCAAAACCAGACAGATACTACAAAAAAAGAAAATTACAGACCAATATCACTGATGAATATAGATGCAAAAATCCTCAACAAAATACTAGCAAACAGAATCCAATAACACATTAAAAGGATCATACACCATGATCAAGAGGGATTTATCCCAGGGATGCAAGGATTCCTCAATATAGGCAAATCAATCAATCTGATACACCATATTAACAAATTGATGAATAAAAACTATATGATCATCTCAATAGATGCAGAAAAAACTTTTAAGAAAATTCAACACCCATTTATGATTAAAACTCTTCAGAAAGTGGGCATAGAGGGAACCTACCTCAACATAATAAAGGCCATACATGACAAACCCACAGCAAACATCATTCTCAATGGTGAAAAACTGAAATCATTTCTTCTAAGATCAGGAACAAGACAAGGATGTCCACTCTCACCACTATTATTCAAAATAGTTTTGGAAGTCCTAGCCATGGCAATCAGAGAAGAAAAAGAAATAAAAGGAATAAAAATTGGAAAAGACAAAGTAAAATTGTCACTGTTTGCAGATGACATGATACTATACAGAGAGAATCCTAAAGACACCACCAGAAAACTGCTAGAGTTAATCAATGAATTTGGTAGAGTTGCAGGATAAAAAATTAATGCACAGAAATCTCTTGCATTCCTATACACTAATGGTGAAAATCTGCAAGAGAAATTAAGGAAACACTCCCACTTACCATTGCAACAAATAAAGTAAAATACCTAGGAATAAACCTACGTAGGGAGACAAAAGACCTGTATGCAGAAAACTATAAGACACTGATGAAAGAAATTAAAGATGATACCATACCAACAGATGGAGAGATATACCATGTTCTTGGATTGGAAGAATCAATATTGTGAAAATGACTATACTACGCAAAGCAATCTACAGATTCAATGCAATCCCTATCAAATTACCAATGGCATGTTTTACCGACCTAGTATAAAAAATCTTAAAATTTATATGGAGACACAAACAACCCCAAATAGCCAAAGCAATCTTGAGGGAAAAAATAATGGAGCGGGAGGAATCAGACTCCCTGACTTCAGACTATACTACAAAGTTACAGTAATCAAGACAGTATGGTACTGGCACAAAAACAGAAATACAGATCAATGAACATGATAGAAAGCCCAGAGATAAACCCACACACCTGTGCTCAACTAATGTATGACAAAGGAGGCAAGAATATACAATGGAGAAAAGACAGTCTCTTCAATAAGTGGTCCTGGGAAAACTGGACAGCTACATAGAAAAGAATGAAATTAGAACACTCCCTAAGACAATACACAAAAATAAACTCAAAATGGATTCGAGACCTAAATGTAAGACTGGACACTATAAATCTCTTAGAGGAAAACATAGGAAGAACACTCTTTGACATAAATCACAGCAAGATCTTTTTTGACCCACCTCTAGAGAAATGGAAATTAAAACAAAAATAAACAAACAGGACCTAATGAAACTTAAAAGCTCTTGCACAGCAAAGGAAAGTATAAACAAGACGAAAAGAAAACCCTCAGAATGGGAGAAAATATTTGCAAATGAATCAACGGACAAAGGAGTAATCTCCAAAATATATAAACAGCTCATGCAGCTCAGTATTAAAGAAACAACCCAATCCATAAATGAGCAGAAGACCTATATAGACATTTCTCTGAAGAAGACATACAGATGACCAAGAAGCACATGAAAAGCTGCTCAACATCACTAATTATTAGAGAAATGCAAGTCAAAACTACAATGAGGTATCTCCTCACACCAGTTAGAATGGGCATCATCAGAAAATCTACAAAAAACAAATGCTGGAGAGGGTGTGGAGAAAAGGGGACCCTCTTGCACTGTTGGTGGGAAGTTAAATTGATACAGCCACTATGGAAAACAGTATGGAGGTTCCTTAAGAATCTAAAAATAAAATTACCATATGATTCAGCAATCCCACTACTGGGCATATACCCAGAGAAAATAATAATTCAAAAAGACACATGCACCCCAATGTTCATTGCAGCACTATTTACAATAGCCAGCTCATGGAAGCAAGCTAAATGCCCATCAACAGACGAATGGATAAAGAAGATGTGGTACATATATACAATGGAATATTACTCAGCCATAATAAGGAACGAAATTGGGTCATTTGTTGAGACATGGATGGATCTAGAGACTGCCATACAGAGTGAAGTAAGTCAGAAAGAGAAAAACAAATACCATATATTAACACATGTATGTGGAACCTAGAAAAATGGTACAGATGGACCTGTTTTCAGGGCAGAAGTTGAGACACAGATGTAGAGAACAAACATATGGGCACCAAGGGGGAAAAGCCACGGGGGGTGGGGGTGGGGATGATGGTGTGATGAATTGGGCGATTGGTATTGACATGTATACACTCATGTGTGTAAAATTGATGACTAATAAGAACCTGCTGTATAAAAAAATGAATAAAATAAAATTAAAAAATTAAGAAAAAGGAAACAAAAAACAACTAATACTTAACTTCCTTGGGTTCTTTGTATGGAAATATGTTAATATAAATGATTCAGACATTACATGAAATTCCTAAAAATCTTATATGTTCTGGTATAATGTTATGAATCATAATTCTAGTTATTATTTTTAAATGTATATCTCAGAAATAACTAAATTTCCTTGTCAATTGCATTTTTATGAACTTTCATCAAATCTTTAACTGTGGTCATTTTTTTTTTTTCTTTTTGTGGTATGCAGGCCTCTCACTGTTGTGGCCTCTCCTGTTGTGGAGCACAGGCTCCGGACGTGCAGGCTCAGCGACCATGGCTCATGGGCCTAGCTGCTCCACAACATGTTGGATCTTCCCAGACCAGGGCAAGAACCCGTGTCCCCTGCATCAGCAGGCGGACTTTCAACCACTGCACCACCAGGGAAGCCCTAACTGTGGTCATTTTTAAGTCTTTTGTCATTTACAGACAGTTCTGGGTGTACTCTGATGGTTTTGCAAAAGTGTTCCTATAAAAGGGTTTCATCTTCAAGGAATTCATGGAAAAGACTCTGACAAGCACAGGTTTCTGGTAACTGACTCTGCTGCTAAACTGAATGAATAAGCATTTTCAGAACTCTAATGGAAAACCGATGAATTCATAAAAGTGCTAACAAAAGATCAAGATGAAAAAAATTAATTACATGGGACTGAGTGAACTGATGAGGATGATTATAATTTTTGTGACTTTCTGTTTGAATAAAAAAAAAAGAATAATTGAGGTCTTAGGATTGAAAAGCCATCAAATGGAATAAGAAGTATTCAGAAATATGTTGGAAAATATTTTTCTCTGAAATAAATAAACATCTGAACCTCCAGATTGAAAGATCATGTGTTAAAAAAATAAATAAACTATTATGGAATAATTGACACTAATACACTTCTTAGGGTGTTTAATTCCAAATATATAGAAATAAGACAGTGCCTGACAAAATAAAAATTAAAATATGACTAACATTAATGCAGAGGTGGTGGGAGAAAAAGTAGGGAGATGTGAGAGTGTCATTTTCTTTTTCTGTCATAGCAGGGAGTCTATACTATATAAAATTGAAATCCATAATAAGAAAAAGCACAATGATTCTAAACTCTTAATATTCCACCTAATGTTTTGTCTTCACCTTAGAGGGAAGTTTTATTAGAGGTGACTATTTCCCATGATGAAGAAATGTTTATCTAAAATCCAATATTTTAGTTTCATTTCGCTTTCTTGTCTTTTGATAAATTCAAATAAAATTAAATTTAAAAATTATAATCAAAATATCATGTCCAATATTTATACAATGATTGTCATCTTTCTGGATATAGGCACAGAGAGATGTCAATATAACTTTCCCCTATTTTTTTTTTCTTGCGATAAGCGGGCCTCTCACTGTTGTGGCCTCTCCCGTTGTGGAGCAACAGGCTCCAGACACGCAGGCTCAGAGGCAATGGCTCACGGGCCCAGCCGCTCTGCAGCATGTGGGATCTTCCCGGACCGGGGCACGAACCCGTGTCCCCTGCATCGGCAGGTGGACTCTCAACCACTGCACCACCAGGGAAGCCCTTTCCCTTAATATTAACCTTAGTTTCTTTCTGGTTAATGGAATGTGTGCTAATATATATATATATATATATTTACTTTTCATATTTTTTCTGTTTTTTTATTATTTAAAATATTTTCATTATAAAAATGATCATTTTTATAAAAACCAAATAGAATTATTATTTTTAAAGAATTGTGTGTACAGACATTCAAAGGGTCACTTGCCAATTTCCTAACAAAACATTTCTTTATAACCGTGTAGTTTATTTGATTTAGCAACTATTAACTGAACACAACATATGTCTGATGCACTGTGTTGGGGGCTGAGGGTATCAAAATGAACAGTTTCCATCACTGGAGGAGACAAGAAGGTAATCAGAATAATTTTAATATAATATGTTAAGTGCTAAGAGAGTGCTGATATGTTATGGTGATCACAGAAGCAAAAGAGGAACAGATCCCCAATCTGAGAGGCTCTGATCTAGCTTCCAGCAAGGAAGGGGTAACACTGCGCTGAGCTTTGGAGAATGGTTAGAATTCTTCAAAAAAAAAAAAAAAAAAAAAGGAGGCAGAGGAAGAGAATAATATCATTCCAGGCAAATTGAATAGCATGAGTCAAATTATAGGAATTTGGAAAAGAGTCTTCAAATTAAGAAACAGAGAAACTACAGAACAGGTTAATGAAATATAAATATAAGTGGGGTGAGCTTCTACAGGCAAGATATGAGTGTGCATGATTAATGTAATCATATTGCTGAGAGGAAGCCAGGCAACACAGAACTCTAGGTTAATGGGAAACAACAACAACCACCAACCAACGAAGACTGTGTCTTGAATAAGTTCAGGGCACTATCACCTCTTGCCTTCCCCAGCTCTGCTTACATGTGGTCCCTAAGCACTTCACTTGTAAGCCCTTCAGTCCCAACACTGTAGACTGGGTAGGGGATGAGCCATGTGCAATGTGCACAGGGACTAGGCTCAGGGCATCTGTAGCTCTTGAATCACAGCCTTCACTTAACATCTACTTTGCTGGGCTTCTGTTGCCCTTTCCCTGATTTTGATTCTCCAACTTTTAGTATAGAAACCTTTCCCTAAACCTAGCACACAAACTGAAGTGCTCTCACTTTAACTGTTTCCAGGCTCCTCTTTCAGAGGGACAGTTTACTAGTTTTGTCCTTTCTCTAAATAGATCTACACTGCCATCTGCCTGAGGCTGAACACTGTCATTCATGTAATACCACTGTAGCTGAGCCCCAGCCACCACATTGGAGCTCACTGGACATTAATGTCTGCCAATATCAGGGAGGCTACAGCACTTTCTGATTAGTTCTATAGCAAGTTCAGATCCTCTGAGGTCCAAGTGTCTTCCTTCTCATTGCAAGGGCACTTTGGAGCAAAACCCAGCAATTTATGACATGAGCTAAAAGTGAGAGCTCTAACTGAAGAAGCATTGTTTCAAAGAAAGTTACCAAGTTCAGATTTCAAGTCTGGGTTTGTCTAGGGTGAGAAAAAACTTCTACAGAATAGTCAGGTGTTAGATACGAAATTATATGTATCTTAGGGTATATATCGGTTCACATAGTAACATTTATTAAGAAATTGAAGTAAATATCTTTGTGATGTCATGTTTTGATTTCTTTTTTAATCACCAATTCTTACTTCTGCCTTTTAAGTACATGTTCCCGTCCAATCTGAACAGTGACCAGTTCCTCTTCCTGAGATTAATGTTGACAAAGCTTAGCTTCAGGTTTTCTTCACAATTTTATGCTTTATCATTCTGTAGAGGGCAATATATATTCACACATTCTTAACAGCTGCTCTCAGCTGTTAAGTAAGAAATTGTATCTTTTTAGAAATATACTTTTATCACCTTCTTGAAAATAGAAAATGAGAAGCTGAGGATTTGGTCTTTAGGATCTAAGGCACAAACATAATAGGTAAACTGCTCTGTCTGGAAAAGAACATGAACTTGTGGGATAGTAAGAAAAAAAAGATGCAGAACGGAAGGAGAAGGGTGGGGTAACACAGAGACAACTGAAGCTTGAGCTATGGAACAGAAAGGTACTTTTAGGAATAAGAGAACTGGCATTAAAATTCTAGTTGTTTGTCTTTCTGTTATGTCAATCTGTCCATTTCCTCCAAACCTTTAATGAAGTTTCTACACACACCAATATGTTCTGTGAATGCTGCTTTTATGATTGTTGGTTTTGTTTTTTTCAGTTTTATGAAAATGAAGGAAAAGAAAAAAATTCCATACCGAGAACAATGTGAAACAGACTAGGAACAATGTGAGGGTGATAGATAGGTACACTGAGCTAATTTGGTTCACCAACTAGAGATGACCATGAGAAAACGATCCCCCTCCCCACTCCATTCTATACCTCTAAACTCTTATAAACTTACAAATATACAAAACTTTAATAAGACTACTTTCCATTAAGTTGAGAATTCCTAAAGAAAAGGAAAAAATATAAGGATCCATAAACCCAAATGATATTTGTCATTAATCATCATTTAGTTCTGTATATAAATTTATAAATAACTAAGACTGAGAATCTTTAAGAAACAATAGAGAGTATTTTCAGAGACAATGGTGAACCAGCTCCATAACTACGTGCTCAGGTAAGGTAGGGTGTGGAATCCTGACACCAGGGGTCTTTAGTTGGGAATCAAAAAATCAGGTGATGGGGAGTCCTTCAAGATGGGAGAAGAATAAGAGGTGGAGATCATCTTCCTCTCCACAAATACATCAGAAATACATCTACATGCGGAACAACTCCTACAGAACACCTACTGAAAGCTGGCAGAAGACCTCAGACTTCCCAAAAGGCAAGAAACTCCGCAGGTACCTGGGTAGGGCAAAAGAAAAAAACAGAGACAAAAAAATAGGGACAGGACCTGCATCTCTGGGAGGGAGCTGTGAAGGAGGAAAAGTTTCCACACACTAAGAAGAACTTTCACTGGTGGAGACAGGGGATGGTGGGGGAGAAGCTTCGGAGCCACGGAGGAGAGCACAGCAAAAGGGTTGCAGAGGGCAAAGCAGAGAGATTCCTACACAGCAGATCAGTGCCAACAAGCACTCACCAGCATGAGAGGTTTGTCTGCTCACCCGCCGGGGCTGGTTGGGGCTGGCAGCTGAGGCTCCAGCTTCAGAGGTCAGATCCCAGGGAGAGGACTGGGGTTGGCTGTGTGAACACAGCCTGAAGAGGGCTAATGCACTACAGCTAGCCGGGAGGGAGTCCGGGAAAAAGTCTGGAACTGCCTAAGAGGCAAGAGACCATTGTTTCGGGGTACGTGAGGAGATGGGACTCAGAGCACTGCCTAAACAAGCTCGAGAGACAGGCGCAAGCCGTGGCTATCAGCGTAGACACCAGAGACAGGCATGAAACGCTAGGGTTGCTACTGCAGCCAACAAGAAGCCTGTGCGCAAGCACAGGTCACTATCCACACCTCCCCTCCCGGGAGCCTGAGCAACCTGCTACTGCCAGGGTCCCCAGATCCAGGGACAACTTCCCTGGGAGAACACACAGCCTCAGGCTGTTGCAACATCACGCTGGCCTCTGCCGTTGCAGGCTCGCCCCGCACTCTGTACCTCTCCCTATCCCTGTCCTGAGTGAGCCAGAGCCCCCAAATCAGCTGCTCCTTTAACCCCTTCCTGTCTGAGTGGGAACGGACGCCCTCAGGTGACCTACATGCAGAGGAGGGGCCAAATCCAAAGCTGAAGCCCAGGAGCTGTGCAAACAAAGAAGAGAAAGGGAAATATTTCCTAGCAGCCTCAGGAGAAGTGGACTAAATCTCCATGATCAACTTGATGTATCCTGCATCTGTGGAATACCTGAATAGACAATGAATAATCCCAAAACTGAGGTGGTGGATTTTGGAAGAAACTGTAGACTAGGGGTGTGCTTTCTGCATCTAATTTGTTTCTGGTTTTATGTTTATCTAACTCTAGTATTTAGAGTTTATTATCATTGGTAGATTTGTTTATTGATTTGGTTGCTCTCTTCCCTTTTTATATATATATATAGATTTTTTGTTTTCCTTTTTCTCTTTTTGTGAGTGTGTATGGGGATGCTTCTTTGTGTGATTTTGTCTATATAGCTTTGCTTTAGCAATTTATCCTAGGGTTCTGTCTGTCCTTTTTTTTTTTTTTTTTTTGCAGCATGTGTTATCATTTCTGGCTTTGTTTTCTGGTTTGGTTGCTCTCTGTTCTTTTTCTTTCTTTTTTAATTTTTTTATTACTTTTTAATTTTTTATATTTAATAATTTTTTAATTTATTATTTTAATAACTTTATTTTATTTTACTTTTTTTTTCTTTCTTTCTTTTTTCTCCCTTTTCTTCTGAGCCATGTGGCTGAGAGGGTCTTGGTGTCAAGCCTGTGCCTCTGTGGTGGGAGATCCAAGTTCAAGACTTTGGTCCACCAGAGATCTCCGGGCTCCATGTAATATCAAATGGTGAAAGCTTAGCTCAATGCTAAGACCCAGCTCCACTCAACAACCAGCAAACTACAGTGCTGGACACCCTATGTGAAACAACTAGCAAGACAGGAACACACCCCCACCCATTAGCAGAGAGGCTGCCTAAAATCAAAATAAGGTCACAGACACCCCAAAACACACTACCAGAGGTGGTCCTGCCCACCAGAAAGACAAGATCCAGCCACATCTACCAGAACACAGGCACCAATCCCCTCCACCAGGAAGCCTACACAACCTACTGAAGCAACTGTAGCCACTGGAGGCAGATACCAAAAACAACAGGAAATACGAACCTGCAGCCTGCAAAAAGGAGACCCCAAACACAGTAAGTTAAGCAAAATGAGAAGACAGAGAAACACACAGCAGATGAAAGAGCAAGGTAAAAACCCAACAGACCAAACAAATGAAGAAGAAATAGGCAGTCTACATGAAAAATAATTCAGAGTAATGATAGTAAAGATGACCCAAAATCTTGGAAATGGAATGGACAAAATACAAAAAATGTTTAACAAGGAACTAGAAGAACTAAAAGGCAAAAAAACAATGATGAACAATACAATAAGTGAAATTTAAAATTCACTAGAAGTAATCAATTGCAGAACAACTGAGGCAGAAGAACAGATAATTGACCTGGAAGATAAAATAGTGGAAATAACTATTGCAGAGCAGAAAAGAAAAAAGCTAACAAGAATTGAGGACAGTCTCAAAGACCTCGGGGACAAGATTAAATGCACCAACATTCAAATTATACGGTTCCCAGAAGCAGAAGAGAAAAAGAAAGGGTCTGAGAAAATATTGGAAGAGATTATAGTTGAAAACTTCCCTAATACGGGAAAGGAAATAGTCAATCAAGTCCAGGAAGCACAAAGTCCCATACATAATATATCCAAGGAGAAACATGCCAAGACACATATTAATCAATTAATCAAACTATCAAACTATTAATCAAACTATCAAAAATTAAATAGAAAGAAAAAATACTAAAGCAGCAAGGGAAAAACAACAAAAAATATACAAGAGAATCCCCATGAGGTTAACAACTGATCTTTCAGCAGAAACTCTGCAAGCCAGAAGGGAGTGGCAGGACATACTTAAATGATGAAAGGGAAACATCTAGAAGCAAGATTATTCTATCCAGCAAGGATCTCATTCAGATTCGACAGAGAAATTAAAACCTTTACAGACAAGCAAAAGCTAAGAGAATTCAGCACCACCAAACCAGCTTTACAACAAATGCTAAAGGAACTTATCTAGGCAGGAAACACAAGAGAAGGAAAAAAGCTACAATAACAAACCCAAAACAATTAAGAAAATGGCAATAGGAACATACATATTGATAATTACCTTAAATGGAAATGGATTGAATGTTCCAAACAAAAGACAGAGGCTGGCTGAATGGATAAAGAACAAGATCCATATATATGCTGTCTACAAGAGAGCCACTTCAGACCTAGGGACACATACAGACTGAAAGTGAGAGGATGGGAAAAGATATTCCATGCAAATGGAAATCAAAAGATAGCTGGAGTAGCAATTCTTATATCAGACAAAATAGATCAATGATCTCTTTTCCTAATGATCAAGGGATCAATCCAAGAATAAGATATAACAATTTTAAATATTGATGTACCCAAAATAGGAGCACCTCAATACATAAGACAAATGCTACCAGCCATAAAATGGGAAATCAACAATAATACAATCCTAGTAGGGGACTTCAACACCCCACTTTCACTAATGGAAAGATCATCCAAAATGAAAATAAATAAGTAAACACAAGCTTTAAATGATACATTAAACAACATGGACTTAATTTATATTTATAGGGCATTCCATCCAAAAACAACAAAATGCACTTCCTCCTCAAGTGCTATTCTCCAGGATAGATCATATCTTGAGTCACAAAGCAAGACTTGGTAAATTTAAGAAAATTGAAATCATATCAAGTATATTTTCCTACAGCAGTGCTCTGAGACTAGATATCAATTATGAAAAAAAGCTGGAAAAAATACAAATACATGGAGGTTAAACAATACACTACTAAATAACCAAAAGATCACTGAAAAAATCAAAGAGGAAATCAAAGAACACCTAGAAACAAATGACAAAGAAAACATGACTACCCAAACCCTATGGGATGCAGCAAGAGCTATTCTAAGAGGGAAGTTTATAGCAATAAAATCTTACCTCAAGAAACAAGAAACATCTCAAAACAACCTAACCTTACACCTAAAGCAATTAGAGAATGAAGAACAAAAAACTCCCAAAGTTAGCAGAAGGAAAGAAATCATAAAGATAAGATCAGAAATAAATGAAAAGGAAATGAAGGAAACAATAGCAAAGATCAATAAAGTTAAAAGCTGATTCTTGAAGAAGATAAACAAAATTGATAAATCATTAGCCAGACTCATCAAGGAAAAAAAGGGAGAAGATTCAAATCAATAGAATCAGTAATGGAAAAGGAGAAGTAACAACTGACACTGCAGCAATACAAAGGATCATGAGAGATTACTACAAGCAACTATATGCCAATAAATTGGACAACCTGGAAACGGACAAATTCTTAGGAAAGCACAACCTTCCGAGATTGAACCAGGAAAAAATAGAAAATATAAACGGACGAATCACAAGCACTGAAATTGAAATTATGATTAAAAATCTTCCAACAAACAAAATCCCAGGACCATATAGCTTCACAGGTGAATTCTATCAAAAATTTAGAGAAGAGATAACACCTATCCTTCTCAAACTCTTCCAAAATAAAGCAGGGTGAGGAACACTCCCAAACTCATTCTATGAGGCCACAATCATTCTGATACCAAAACCAGACAAAGATGTCACAAAGAAAGAAAACTACAGGCCAATATCACTGATGAACATAGATGCAAAATCCTCAACAAAATACTAACAGATTCCAACAGCACATTAAAAGGATCATACACGTTGATCAAGTGTGGTTTATCCCAGGAATGCAAGGATTTTTCAATATACACAAATCAATCAATGTGATACACCATATTAACAACTTGAAGGAGAAAAACCATATGATCATCTCAATAGATTCAGAAAACAATTTGACAAAATTTCACAACCATTTATGATAAAAAACCCTGCAGAAAGTAGTCATAGAGGGAACTTACCTCAACATAATAAAGGCCATATATGACAAACCCACAGCCAAAACCGTCCCCAATGGTAAAAAACTGAAATCATTTCCTGTAAGACCAGGAACAGGACCACTAGTATTCAACATAATTTTGGAAGTTTTAGCCACAGCAATCAGGGAAGAAAAAGAAATAAAAGGAATCCAAATCGGAAAAGAAGAAGTAATGCTGTCACTGTTTGCAGATGACATGATACTATACATAGGAAATCCTAAAGATGCTACCAGAAAACTCCTAGAGCTAATCAACGAATTTGATAAAGTAGCAGATACAAAAGTAATGCACAGAAATCTCCTGCATTCCTATATGCTAATGATGAAAAATCTGAAAGAGAAATTAAGGAAACACTCCCATTTACCATTGCAACAAAAAGAATAAAATACCTAGGAATAAACCTACCTAGGGAGACAAAAGACCTATATGCAGAAAACTATAAGACACTGATGAAAGTAATTAAAGATAATGCAAACAGATGGAGAGATATACCATGTTCTTGGATTGCAAAGATCAACAATATGAAAATAACTATACTACCCAAAGCAATCTACAGGTTCAATTCAATCCCTATCAAACTACCAATTGCATTTTTCACAGAACTAGGACAAAAAATTTCACAATTTGTATGGAAATACAAAAGACCCTGAATAACCAAGACAATCTTGAGAAAGAAAAACGAAGCTGGAAGAATCAGGCTCCCTGACTTCAGACTCTACTACAAAGTTACAGTAATTAATACAGTATGGTACTGGCACAAATACATAAACATAGATCAATGGAACAGGAAAGAAAGCCCAGAAATAAACCCCCACACATATGGTCACCTTATTTTTGGTAAAGGAGGCAAGAATATACAATAGAGAAAAGACAACCCCTTCAATAAGTCGTGCTGGGAAAACTGTATAGCTACACGTAAAAGAATGAAATTAGAACACTCCCTAACACCATACACAAAAATAAACTCAAAATGGATTAATGACCTAAATGTAAGGCCATACACTATAAAATTCTTAGAGGAAAACATAGGCAGACACACTCTATGACATAAATTGCAGCAAGATCCTTTTTGACCCACCTCCTAGAGAAATGGAAATAAATACAAAAATAACAAAATGGGACCAAATGAAGCTTAAAAGCTTTTGCATAGCAGAGGAAAACATAAACAAGGTGAAAAGACAACCCTCAGAATTGGAGAAAATATTTGCAACTGAAGCAACTGACAAAAGATTAATCTCTAAAATTTACAAGCAGCTCATGCAGCTCAATATCAAAAAAACAAACAACCTAATCCAAAAATGGGCAGAAGACCTAAATAGACATTTCTCCAAAGAAGATATACAGATTACCAATGAACTCATGAAAGGATGCTCAACATCACTAATCATTAGGCAATGCAAATCAAAACTACAATCAGCTATCACCTCACACAGGTCGGAATGGCCATCATCAAAAAATCTACAAGCAATAAATGATGGAGGGGGTGTGGAGAAAAGGAAACCCTCTTGCACTGTTGGTGGGAATGTAAATTGATAGAGCCACTATGGAGAACAGTATGGAGGGTTCTTAAAAAACTAAGAATAGAACTACCATACAACCCAGAAATTCTACTACTGGACATATACCATGAGAAAACCATAATTCAAAAAGAGTCACGTATCACAGTGTTCAGTGCAGCTCTATTTGTAATAGCCAGGACATGGAAGCAACCTAAGTGTTCATTGACAGATGAATGGATAAAGAAGATGTGGCACATATATACAATGGAATATTTCTCAGCCATAAAAAAATGAAATTGAGTTACCTCTAGTGAGGTGGATGGACCTAGTGTCTGTAATACAGAGTGAAGTAAGTCAGAAAGAGAAAGACAAATACGTACGCCAGCACATATATATGGAAACTAAAAAAAAAAACAAGTTCTGAAGAACCTAAGGGCAAGACAGGAATCAAGACGCAGACGTAGAGAATGCACTTAAGGACACAGGGAGGGGGGAAGTGTAAGCTGGGACGAAGTGAGGGAGTGTCATGGACATATATACACAACCAAATGTAAAATAGATAGCTAGTGGGAAGCAGCCACATAGTGCAGGGAGATCAGCTCCCTGATTTGTGACCAGCTAGAGCGGTGGGATAGGGAGGGTGAGAGGGAGACGCAAAAGGGAGGAGATATGGGGATATATGTATATGTATAGCTGATTCACTTTGTTATAAAGCAGAAACTAACACACCATTGTAAAACAATTATACTCCAATAAAGATGTTAAAAAAATTGTTTATGGAGGGCTTCCCTGGTGGCGCAGTGGTTGAGAGTCCACCTGCCGATGCAGGGGACACGGGTTTGTGCCCTGGTCCGGGAAGATCCCACATGCTGTGGAGCGGCTGGGCCCATGAGCCATGGCCGCTGAGCCTGCACGTCCGGAGCCTGTGCTCCACAACGAGAGAGGCCACAGCAGTGAGAGGCCTGCGTACTGCAAAAAAAAAAACAAAACAAAAACAACAACAAAATTATGAAACATAATTATATATTTTAAAACAATAATTTTACTGTTTGATAATTAATTTTAATTTCTATTTTGCCTTTTAACTTTAAAAATTTTAAATAGCTTAGAAACAACTTTTTTAAAATACAAGAAATACTCTAATGTTTCTATTTTCATTTAATTAATATTTTGATGAAATATATTCAAATGTGTGCACTTCAAATTCTTTTTTAAAAGAAAAGTTGCATTTTTGTGGAATAAATATAAAAAAAAAATCAGGTGATGGCAAAGATATTTGGAAGTGAAATGAGGAAGAGGGAGACCTGTGTCTGTGTAAAATATGACCTGGGAATAGAACTTGGGAACTGACCGGGGGCTACCTCTTGTCTCTGAGGAGCATTGCAAGTGTACAGCGGTATGTCACTCAGACTTGTACGTAAGTACTGCCAAGACAAAGTCTGCCTTCCAGATGGTCCTATTAACTCCAAGTCTGGTCTTTCTTAGTGTTTAAAATATGTGAATCAATTAAATAGATGCCTCCATCCTCCAAAAAATAAAACTGGTTGTTTGATTCAAACTCCTGCTTAGGACACATAGGCTTTGATTGTATGTTTCTGACAGTATAAAGATAAAAGGCTGTGCAAGGAAGCCTATTTTTCCTCAGTGGGCTCCTCTTGGACACAGGAGATGAATGGAGCTGACAGTACCTCCTGGTCTTCATTTCCTGCCCAGTTACCTCATGCTTGTTTCCCTGGGATCCCAAGGAATTCCTGTTTTGAAAACTTTGAGACATAACCCTGTCTCAGCCAACCAAAACTCACCCAAATGCCTCAAAGTGTGTGTTTGCAGGGAGGGTTCAAGAAAGGAAGGATATTTTAAAACAGCCAAACTTGGCTTTGGTCAGCAGTATCCTAGGATGATTTCTGGAGTTAAGGTTTTTGTTCTTTTAAAGTACGGTTACCCTGGGCTCTGCTGAAACACTCTGACTTAGACTATAGGGGTGGGGTCCAGAAACCTGGATCTACAAAAGTTCCCCATGTGATTTTGAGTATATCCAGATTTGGGAATCATATCTTAGAACATTCTTAGCCATTGACATTTAACAACAGTCTGCCTAGGAAAACGTCTAATAACCCAAGTCTCCACAGTGATTTTATAATTTCAAGGCTCACATAGAAGGAGAGTTGTTTCACCTCTGCTCTGATCCAATCAAAGAGACATTTCCATAATAACCACTGGGTTTCCCAATGGGAAATTGTAATAAATACACACCTTTACTGTTCAATAAACATATAAAGTTCATTTCATGATTTGAATATGGTCATTTCAAATTATCTATTTATGGTCTTAATAAAAGCTCAGAAGAGCAAAGCTCAGGTTACTTTTTCAATCATGATCCCTGTGCTCAGAAACAACAGAAGAGAAAGAAGCACAATAAAGTATCTTCTCATCTAGAAGTGCAAGAGATTAGCGTTTGTGCTGGTCAGGACATGTTAATTTATGCTGCAGCAACAACTCCTAAAATCGAAATGGATTAAAACAGAAATCACTTGTTTCTTGCTTTTGATCATTGTGAGTCAGTGGGGACTCTGTTGTTCACAGTCACTCAGAGACCCATGCTAAGTGAGTATCCATCAACTTGAACATTGACAGCTTTCATCCGAGAGGAAGAAATTCTGGAGAATCTCACAGCAATTACCTTGCACACTCAACTAATGGGCTAACCTAGTTGTGTGTTCCTACTGCACCACAAGGGAGCCAGGAAACCTAATCCTGGCAGTTTCTTGAAAAGAGAGAGAACCAGAAATATTTGGCAAAAGGTACGAATGATAATCAGAGTTATTTCTCATATTCTTAAAATAATCTGTTTTAAACCATGACTCTTTTTAAAATTTTTTTATTTGTATACAACTTTCAAAGGTTAATTTTCAGTAACAGTTATAAAATATTGGCTTTATTCCCAATATTATGTAATACATCCTTGAGCCTATCTTACACCCAATAGTTTGTACCTCCAACTCCCCCAGTTGTATATTGCACCCCCCACCCTCCCCACTGGTAACCATTAGTTTGTTCTCTATATCTGTGAGTCTGCTTCTTTTATGTTATACTCACTAGTTTGTTGTATTTTTTAGATTTCACATACAAGCGATATCATACAGTATTCATCTTTCTCTGTGTGACTTTTTCCTCTTAGCATAATGCCCTCCAAGTCCATCCATGTTGCTTTTAAATGGTAAAATTTTGTTCTTTTTTATTGCTGAGTAGTATTCCATTGTGTGTGTATATATATACATACATCTTCTCTATCCATTCACCTGTTGATGGACACGTAGGTTTTTCCGTGTCTTGGATATTGTAAATAATGCTTCTATAAACATTGAGGTGTGTGTATCTTTTCAAATTAATGTTTTTTTTTTTTTCAGCTTTATAATCAGGAGTGGAATTACTGGGTCTTATGGTAGTTCTATTTTTTACTTTTTGAGTTAAACCATGACTCTTGAGTCAGATTAGCCTGAACCAAATATGCCCCAACTGCTTAGTGATATCTCCCAAGTTTATTAATCCTGTGGGTCTGAATTGCCTCATCTGTTAAATGATGATAATAAAACACTGTCCTCTCAGGCTTGTTGTAAGAATTTAAAACGTGAAAAATGAAAAACACTTTTTACACAAAACACTTTGTAATATCTGCAAACATTCATTTACACTGAATGTTTGCAGATATTATTTGCAAATGTTGCTCTTATCAACTCCTTGCAGAATAAGAAGTGTGTCTTGCATAGCAGACACCATGGTGGTCCTGCATAGCAGAAGCTGAGTTGGACATGGAGAAGGATGTTTTGCCAGAGGGGGAAATGAGACACCTAAATGGGCTGTTATAGGAATGTCTCAAAACATCTTCCACAGAGGTCTCCAGGACATGAAAGATAAACTACCTTGTGGATGACCTAAAAGCAAGGGAATGGTCACTTTTTTTCCCTTACAGATGCCAAAACTGTCCTACCACATATAGTTTTCTATTTTAGGATTCCATGGTTCTAAGTTCTTCACCTGTCCCTTTTCATTTACACTCCCTCCTTCTATAATAAATCTCTCAATGTTTTTCTCCCACTGAGTATTCGCACCTATTGCCTCAATGAGACAGTGGCTGAACCTCCTCACCTTGTTTGTTTAGCCTGGCAAAGAAACAAATTCATAGTTGTCTCTATTCACTGTTTCAAGGGAAGAAAAATGCCCCTTACTCATCTCTATACTTCCAATCCTGTACTGAGCCAGGCTCAAAGCAGGTTCCCAGATGTTTGAACAAATGAATGAATGAAAAATGTTGATTATTTTATTTAAAACTTCTTTTCATTCTTTGAGGCTCTGAAAAAGACCAAAACCATCAATCAAATAAACCATTAGGTTTAGCGAAATTAAGACACAAAAAATATGGTTGACATTTAACAGAAAAGAGCTGCTTCTTAACTGTCACTTTGGGTTTATGTACCATCTTAAACCATGTCTCTATCCTTCAGTCTACATTCAACCCAAATATATCCCCTCTAGCATCTTTGAGTTACTTAACTAGGTCATCAGAACAAAGGGATCACAAAAACTTGATTAACTTCTTGATGTGAACTTTTAATGCCCCACATGGATTGCTGATATATTACTTGAATTTCTTTTTCTGAAACTGAAGTCCTCCAAGTAAAATAGAGTTGAAATCACACTGTTATGACCCTCAATCCCATGGTCTCAGAGAAGTCACTTAAAAATGAGCACTGGACAGCAGCCTACAAAAAATGCACAAGGGAAATGACAAACAATATGAATCAAAGGCAGAACAGATGGCAAGAGCAGCTGTGGTGTGACAGCCATACTCAGAATATAGTGTCCCTCTTCCCCATGTAGGCTGTGTCAGCTCATGTGACTCTGGCAAAAGGAGCAGATCTAAGTCCATTCCATGTCATAGAAGGTGATGCACATTAGCTGCCCTTAAAAGGTTTCTCCTTGAAACAGCTCATTTCCCTAACTGCTTTAGCTGCACTGGGGGTTTGTGGATATAAATTCCAACCTAGCTTCTCACTCTTCCTTCTGCAATGAACTAGAGTTAAAATTGGATACTACCAATTAGATATTTCTAAATATATGGACACCTGACTTTACACAGGATTCAGTAAATGGTTTCTCGGATGAGAATTTTTAAATTACATTTATTGTCAGGTTTTTTCATGTTATAAAGGTAATACCCTGTCCTATAAAAATTTGGAATATTTCAATAAGTATAAAATATTTAAATTCAAAGATAAACATTGCTAATAATTTGACTTGTTTCTCCCTTTTTTTTTCTACGATTGCAAGTGCAGAGTCTTAGAAATACTTCAGCCCTTAACAGTCTCATAAATCAATCTTTGATTATGTCTTCCATTATTTCTTCAGGTTAAACTCATAGAAGTAGAACTATTGGGTCCAGGGATATGAACATATATGAGATTTTTAACATATATTAACAAATTGTCTTCCAGCATATTTGCAAAAAATATATAATCCAAAAGTATATTAAGATATATTCAGATCACTGCTCCCTTAACATCTTTGAACATGATGTATTTGATAGGCAACTAATAAGATAACATCATTTTAATTTCCCTATAATTGTTAATTTTGGACTAATATTTTATTATGCTACTTATTTTGTTTAGTCTGTCCTTAAAATCACATATTCATATGACTTTCTCTCCAATTAAGTTATATAAGTCTTGAGATCAGAGGCTATGTTATTCTCTATATATTTACCATAGTCTCTGGAACAATGCCATTCATACTGCATGCACTTAATAATATTAAATAAATTTTGTAGACAGAGTTAATCTTAAATGATCAACAGCAAAACCAAACCAGGACTTTCTGAATGCCTCAAATATATTGGAATATACTTCTGAGTGTATGTGTATATATATATATATATATATATATGTGTGTGTGTGTGTATACTTTTGTGAACATTATAAAATCTTTGACAAAGGTACATTATTTTTGCAACTTTAAGATGAGGAAAGTAATTATAATGGTAGTTAGAATAGTTGTGAAAGGAAACCATATAATGAGTGTAAAAATGATCAGGAAAAAAGTCACAATACCATGTAAATGTAATAACTGGATTTAAAAGATAGTGTTAATGATTGACAATATTCATTAATGAAAGATTTTATAAAAGTGCTATTTCTATTTTCAAGTTTCTTCATCTGTCACCTGTTATACTTTTTCAAACCCTAGAGTCTATAGTTTTTTCTTATTAGTTATCCATTTAATACATATTAGTGTATATATGACAATCCCAATCTCCCAATTCATCACACCACCACCCCGCCACCCCCCACTGCTTTCACCCGTTGGTATCCATACGTTTGTTCTCTACATCTGTGTCTCAATTTCTGCCCTGCAAACCAGTTTATCTGTACCATTTTTCTAGGTTCTACATATATGCATTAATATACGATATTTGTTTTTCTCTTTCTGACTTACTTCACTCTGTATGACAGTCTCTAGATTCATCCATGTCTCTACAAATGACCAAATTTCATTCCTTTTTATGGCTGAGTAATATTCCATTGTATATATGTGCCACATCTTCTTTATCCTTTTGTCTGTCAATGAGCATTTAGGTAGGTTGCTTCCATGACCTAGCTATTGTAAATAGTGCTGCAATGAACATTGGGGTGCATGTGTCTTTTTGAATTATTATTTTCTCTGGGTATATGCCCAGTAGTGGGACTGCTGGGTAATATGGTAATTCTATTTTTAGTTTTTTAAGGAACCTCCATACTGTTCTCCATACTGACTGTATCAATTTACATTCCCACTAACAGAGCAAGAGGGTTCCCTTTTCTCCATACGCTCTCCAGCATTTGTTGTTTGTAGAATTTCTGATGATGCCCATTCTATCTGGTGTGAGGAGATATCTCATTGTACTTTTGACTTGCATTTCTCTAATAATTAGTGATGTTGAGCGGCTTTTCATGTGCTTCTTGGCCATCTGTATGTCTTCTTTGGAGAAATGTCTATTTAGGTCTTCTGCCCATTATTGGATTGGGTTGTTTGTTTCTTTAATATTGAGCTGCATGAGCTGTTTAAATATTTTAGAGATTAATCCATTGTCCATTGATTCATTTGCAAATACTTTCTCCCATTCTGAGGGCTGTCTTTTCGTCTTGTTCATAGTTTCCTTTGTTGTGCAAAAGCTTTTAAGTTTCATTAGGTCCCATTTGTTTATTTTTGTTTTTATTCCATTACTCTAGGAGGTGGATCAAAAAAGATCTTGCTATGATTTATGTCAAAGAGTGTTCTTCCTATGTTTTCCTCTAAGAGTGTTATAGTGTCTGGTCTTATATTTAGGTATCCAATCCATTTGGAGTTTATTTCTGTGTATGGTGTTAAGGAGTGTTCTAATTTTGTTCTTTTACATGTAGCTGTCCAATTTTCCCAGCACCACTTATTGAAGAGACTGTCTTTTCTCCATTGTATATCCTTGCCTCCTTTGTCATACGTTAGTTGAGCATAGGTGTGTGGGTTTATCTCTGAGCTTTGTATCCTGTTCCACTGATCTATATTTCTGTTTTGTGCCAGTACCATATTGGCTTGATTACTGTAGCTTTGTAGTATAGTCTGAAGTCAGGGAGTCTGATTCCTCCTGCTCCATTTTTTCCACTCAAGATTGCTTTGGCTATTCGGGGTCGTTTGTGTCTCCATACAAATTTTAAGATTTTTTTTGTTCTAGCTCCGTAAAAAATGTCATTGGTAATTTGATAGGGATTACATTGAATCTGTAGATTGCTTTGCGTAGTAGAGTCATTTTCACAATATTGATTCTTCCAATCCAAGAACATGGTATATCTCTCCAACTGTTGATATCATCTTTAATTTCTTTCATAAGTGTCTTATAGTTTTCTGCATACAGGTCTTTTGTCTCCCTAGGTAGGTTTATTCCTAGGTATTTTATTCTTTTTGTTGCAATGGTAAATGGAGTGTTCCCTTAATTTCTATTGCAGATTTTTCACCATTAGTGTAGAGGAATGCAAGAGATTTCTGTGCATTAATTTTTTATCCTGCAACTTTACCAAATTCATTGATTAGCTCTAGCAGTTTTCTGGTGACATCATTAGGATTCTCTATGTATAGTATCATGTCATCTGCAAACAGTGACAGTTTTACTTCTTCTTTTCCAATTTGTATTCCTTTTATTTCTTTTTCTTCTCTGATTGCCATGGCTAGGACTTCCAAAACTATATTGAATAATAGTGGTGAGAGTGGACATACTTGTCTTATTCCTGATCTTAGAGGAAATGCTTCCAGTTTTTCACCATTGAGGATGATGTTTGCTGTGAGTTTTTCCTATATGGCCTTTATTATGTTGAGGTAGGTTCCCTCTATGCCCACTTTCTGGAGAGTTTTTATCATAAATTGGTGTTGAATTTTGTCAAAAGGTTTTTCTGCATCTATTGAGATGATCATATGGTTTTTCTTCTTCAATTTGTTAATATGGTGTATCAGATTGATTGATTTCCGTATATTGAAGAATCCTTGCATCCCTGGGATAAATCCCACTTGATCATGCTGTATGATCCTTTTAATGTGTTGTTGGATTCTCTTTGCTAGCAATTTGTTGAGGATTTTTGCATCTATATTGATCAGTGATATTGGTCTGTAGTTTTCTTTTTTTGTAGTACCTTTGTCTTGTTTTGGTATCAGGGTGATGGTGGCCTCATAGAATGAGTTTGGGACTGTTTCTTTCTCTGCAATTATTTGAAAGACTTTGAGAATGATGGGTGTTAGCTCTTCTCTAAATGTTTGGTGGAATTCATCTGTTAAGCCATCTGGTCCTGGACTTTTTTTGCTGTAATTTTTAATCACAGTTTCAATTTCGTTATTTGTGATTGGTCTGTTCATATTTTCTATTTCTCCCTGATTCAGTCTTGGAAGTTCATACCTTTCTAAGAATTTGTCCATTTCTTCCAGGTTGTCCATTTTATTGGCATAGAGTTGCTTGTAGTAGTCTCAGGATGCTCTATATTTCTGCAGTGTCTGTTGTAACTTCTCCTTTTTCATTTTTCATTTTTTTGATTTGAGTCCTCTCTCTCTCTTTTTTTTGATGAGTCTGGCTAATGGTTTATCACTTTTGTTTATCTTCTAAAGGAACCAGCTTTTAGTTTTATTGATCTTTGCTACTGTTTTCTTTGTTTCTATTTCATTTATTTCTGCTCTGATCTTTATGATTTCTTTCCTTCTGCTAACTTTGGGTTTTTTTTTAAATTCTTATTTCTCTAGTTCCTTTAGGTGTAAGATTAGATTGTTTATTTGAGATTTTTCTTGTTTCTTGAGATAGGATTGTATAGCTATAAACGTCCCTTTTAGAACTGCTTTTGCTGCATCCCATCGGTTTTGGATCATCGTTTTTCATTGTCATTTGTCTCTAGGTAATTTTTTATTTCCTCTTTGATATCTTCATAATCACTTGGTTATTTAGTAAGTATTTTTTAGCTTCCATGTGTTTGTGTTTTTTACTTTTTTCTCCTGTAATTGATATCTAATCTCATAACATTGTGGTCAGAAAAGATGCTTGATATAATTTCAGCTTTCTTAAATTTCCTGAGGCTTGACTTGTGACCCAGGATATGATCTATCTTTGAGAATGTTCCATGCACACTTGAGAAGACAGTGTAATCTGCTGTTTTTGGATAGAATGTCCTATAAATATCAATTAAATCTATCTTGTCTATTGTGTCATTTAAAGCTTGTGTTTCCTTATTAATTTTCTGTTTGGATGATCTGTCCATTGGTGTAAATGAGGTTACATTTCAGTTATTGTATTGTTCATCTATGTTTGTTTGTTCTTTAATTCTTCTAGGTCTTTGTTAAACATTTCTTGCATCTTCTTGATCTTTGCCTCCGTTTTTTTCCCAAGGTCCTGGATCATCTTCACTGTCGTTATTCTGAATTCTTTTTCTGGAAGGTTGCCTATCTCCACTTCATTTAGTTGTTTTTCTGCAGTTTTATCTTGTTCCTTCCTCTGGTACATAGCCCTCTGCCTTTTCATGTTGTCTATATTTCTGTGAATGTGGTTTTTGTTCCACAGGCTACAGATTTGTATTTCTTCTTGATTCTCTGTGGGCAGATTTCTTAACCTCTCCAAAACTGAGTTGCTGCTAGTGGTGAAGGGTCTCTTGCAGAGTCAAGAGGTGGCTGTGACTCACTGCAGGGACAAGGACACTGGCAGCAGAAGTTCTGGGATATACTCCTTGGTATGAGACCTCCTGGAGTCTGTCATTAGTCCCACCAAAAAACTATAGTATTTTTTACCAGTCTAATTATGAACTTCTTAAAAGGAAAAAAAAATACAACTGCTATTATGTGTGTATGTGCTTTATTATTAGTCATTCCATAAAAAAAAAAGATGCAATTTCTAATGATAAATTTGAAATAATGGAAGCAGAATAAGAAATGAAGCCCAAAGGAAGATCCAATTTGGAAAAATACTTTGTTGTAGACTACAAAGAGAGAAACTTGATTAGTTACAAAATACAAATCCCCCAAAATAGAAGTTTCTCAGGAAAAATTGTTGTTTTTGCCTCCTCTGACAACCTCCACCTCAACTGCAGCACTTAAGACTAAGAGAAATTTTTACCCAGGATGCAAATGTGAAGTGGTATGTGAAGTTGTATACAATATCCTTAATACCTAATTTACTTTAAATTAGCAATTTTTATAAGACTCAATTCAACCTAAGAAAATAAGGCCAAAGACAATTTCATAAATACAATTCTATTAGGACATAAAGAATGTAGTCCAAGCAACCAGTTTTCCAACAAGTTGATTTGGTCTTGGAGTAAAATTCAGGTGATCTAAAAAAGTTCTAGGCATTTTCCAAAATCCATTCGGTTTTTATTCCTCAAAGCCGAATTTAGTAGATTTGGGGACACTGGGAATATGTGGTTTTTAAAAGCTCTCTTGAGGAGCCTGAGGCACATTCCTGGTCAGGAGGCTCAGGCTTAGAGAAATGAATGGATTGCCTATCCTTAAGAAGTCCTTGGTGAATATTATCTTACAAAATTAAAATTCCTACTATATATATTAGCCCAACATCTTCAACTAACACCAATATCTTTAAAAGAGGTTTCTGTGGGAACACAAGGAATATATAAGGTAGATAAAGATGGAGAGAGGGTTAGAGTAAAAGTAGAAAAGGTGATGGAACGACAGAAAAATATTGTGACAGAAGATTTTTATCTGTTGGGACTTCTGTTCTACCCAATGTTGTGTGTGATGAAAGGAAGTCAAGCGATCCAGATACTTAAATGAAATTGGGGCTCATAAAAAAGGTACCAAGACTGGGTACTGGGAGAGAAATCAGTAACAGGAGATGGCGTAAAAGGAGACACAATAATATAATAATATGACTCCCTTTGAGCAGGACAGCAGAAGACTTGTCCCTCAGAAAGTAGCTATCCCAAACAATGCTTCATTTGTCCTCAGTATATTTCCTAGAAGGTAGAGCAGAAACTCCAGATGACTTCCAGATCCAGCACTGTTTTTTTTTTTTTCATTTGTTTGTTTGTTTTATTGCACTTTGCTTTATTACATTTCTCAGGTATTGCATTTTTTACCAATTTGAGGTTTGTGGCAACCCTGTATTAAGCAAGTCTATCAACACAATTTTTCCAACAACATTTGTTCACTTTGTGTCTCTGTCACATTTTGGTAATTCTCACAATATTTCAAACTTCTTCATTATTATATTTGTTATGGTGATCTGTGATTAGTGATCTTTGATGTTACTACTACAACTCACTGATGACTCCAATGATGGTTAGCATTTTTGAAGAATAAAGTATTTTAAAATTAAGGTATGTACTTCGTTTAGACAACACTATTGCACACTTAATAGATTACAGTATAGTGTACACATAGACTTCAGTATAGTACAAACATAACTTTCATATGCACTGGGAAACCAAAAAATTTATTGCAATATTCACTTTATTGTGGTGGTTCTTAACCAAACCCACAATATCTCTGCAGTATGCCTGGAGTCACTTTCTGAAACACACAAGTCAAATAGATTAGGTTAACACAGTGTTCTGTGCTATCCAAACTCAGAAAACAAATAGATCCATAGTGAGGGATTCTTGAAATGCAACAAAAGATAATTCATGTGGGAATTCTGGAGTTTCTATATCTAAACTCTATAAAGATTGAGAATTTGTTTGACCATGCCCTAATATCTCCTATGCTTCCTTGAACTTTATTTTTCTAAGCATTATTAGAATTTGATTTTTTAAAATTTATTTATTTTTATTTATTTATTTTTGGCCATGTTGGGTCTTTGTTGCTGTGCAAGGGCTTTCTCTAGTGAGTGGGGGCTACTCTTCGTTGCAGTGCAGGGGCTTCTCATTGCCGTAGCTTCTCTTTGTTGCAGAGCACGGGCTCTAGCCGTGTGGGCTTCAGTAGCTGTGGCACAAGGGCTCAGTAGCTGTGGTGCATGGGATTAGCTGCTCCGTGGCATGTGGGATCTTCCTAGACCAGGGATGGAACCCGTGTCCCCTGCATTGGCAGGCATATTCTTAACCACTGCACCACTAGGGAATTGATGGTGACATGATCACCATATTATCAAGCATATGATCCAGCAATTCCACTTCTGGGTATTTACCATGCACTCCCTTGGGCAGTTTTTTATTCTGCTCTTTAACGTTACCACACCAAAAGATGCCATCTCATTAAAACTTCTTCATGGATGTGGAATCTGTGTAGATTTCCAATAGTGAATCATTCTTGTTTTTCAATTTTATTTTTCGGACACTCCCTGAGGCATGTCGGTACTTCCCCAACCAGGGGTCAAACCCTCACCCCTTGCAGTGAAAGCACGGAGTCTTAATCACTAGACCACCAGGGAAGTCCCTCATTCTTGTTTTTTCAGTGGCCCACTGGGTAGTCAAGTATTCTTTAACAGGTCCAGCACTGTTTTCAATGTTCAGTTCTGGATTAACCTCATGTAGTGCCAACCACAGATCCCGCTCAGAGACTGCTGAGTCTCATTCTGCCTCAGGGATCATTTAACTGAAAGAGCCCAGTGGAATTGACTTGGGGCCTTGGCAGGATGTAGAGACTTTGCTCTTTATCCCAGGACCTCTCAGGCTATCTTTTCCCCTCTCTTTCCTTTACCCAGTCCTTCTTCAGTCATCACAAGCCTAAAGGGATGAGCAGAACCCCAGTGGTAGGAGGAATGAAAAGATTAGAGATCAATGGAGGTGCTGTGTGACCTAGGAAAAATCTTTTTATTGCTCTGTATATCCTTTTTCAGTGATTTATAAGTCTCTGATTCTGGTGCCTAAGGTATTTATTGAGATGAAATGTGTGTGTGTGTGTAGTTAAACTTTTAACTTGCTAATAAGTTAACTTTTAAGTTTCTGTGAGGCCAGAAAGCCATAAAATTTCTGCCTTGGCATATATTTCCCAACAACAATTTAATAGGCCAAGACTAGAATAAATTTGTAGCTATCTTCATTTCTAATCCTATTTTATTTTCCAAACCATTAACAAACATCATCTCATCAATTCCAAAAATAATTCCTCTCTCTCCATCTTTTCCATCTATGAAGAAATGAAACCTATTTTTTTCATCTCTTTAATTACATGTGCAGATGTTGAGAATAATATTGCCGGTGATAAATATATGGTGAATTCTATCCACTGGCAAATAATAATATATCTTTTCATATTATGATAAATAAAGAGGAAGCTAAATGTGTACAGATAAGTGTATCAAAATAATGGAGTGCTTTCAAATACCCATTTCTTATTTGTGTGTGATGATTTAACAAATATAAAATTCTGGCCCCAGACTCCAAGATATTCATCAAAGATACTTGTTTATGAATGAAACAGTAACAGTTCATCAAGGGGCTGGGATAGGTGTCTGGCTGAGCTGGCATTTCCACGTTTCATAGGATCTCATGTATCTAGGTTCAAACTGGAACCAGACTGTGAATGGTGGTTTCTTATTTCCTTTTCACCTTCACTGGGTCTCAAGGACTTACATCCTGTTGTAAGCAGCTCCTTTGTCCCTTTTCTGTTTCTTCATCCCTGTTTTCCTTAGAACTTAATCATAAAGATGAGATCACTAGGCAACATTTAACCTAGCTCCTGATTTTTGCTTTACAAAATATACACAAAGCCTTTCCTTATCTGTTGATTCCTTTCCTGAATTAGAAGGAGTAAGAATGAAGAGATAAGTAGTTAAAGAATAACGGACCCTTTACCCCTAGCTTCCCTTAGTAAATTTGCAGGTGGACCCTGTGGATGCAGGCAGACCACATGGACAAGAGAACGTCCAATTGCAGGTGGACCACGTGAGCAAGACAGCATCCCAAGGAAGATCGGGAGAAGTCAGAAGGTCTGCATGCAATGGAAAAATGACAAAGAATCTGACCTCCTGCCTAAATGATTAACTGAGATTGTTTCCCCTTTTTCCCTTAAAAATTGTCTTGGCTGAGCAGAATCTTCAGAGTTGGTGTCTGGACACAAGTCCACCTTCTCCCCAGATTGCCGGCTTTTCTGAATAAAGCATCTTTCCTGTCTACTGACACTTGCCCCTCGTTTTATTGGCTGGCAAGCAGTAAGCTGCCGAACCTACATTTGGTTACATTATCCTCAGGGCGACCAAGGGTCTCTCATCTGTATTAGTGAGATATTTGAGTCCTCACACTCTCCTCTTGAACTGTTACCTCTCCTCTAAATTCTGACTTGAGTTACTCTCATTTATTACTAAATCTCCTTGCAAAACCTGTTCTTGATAAAAAAAATAATAATAAACTTCATTTAAAAGGGGCTTCAAATGTATTAATTAATTCCTTTAAATTATGCAAACATATATCAAGACTTCCTGCAGGGACTTTTTTTTTTTTTTTTTTTGTGGTACGTGAGCCTCTCACTGTTGTGGCCTCTCCCGTTGCGGAGCACAGGCTCCGGACGCGCAGCCTCAGCGGCCATGGCTCACGGATCCAGCTACTCCGTGACATGTGGGATCTTCCCAGACAGGGGCACGAACTCGCGTCCCCTGCATCAGCAGGCGGACTCTCAACCACGGCGCCACCAGGGAAGCCCTGCAGGGACTTTTTACATTTGAAGTACGGCCAATGCCCCTGTCTAGCTACAGAGTACAGAAAAGCACTTGACAGAAAAGCACCATCTAGTGTCTGCAGATCAGGAAGGAAAGGAATTTTGAAAACACAGAGGTCCTCTCAAAACCTCAGAAACGATATCACAGCAGTAGGCATATTTCCACTGCATCAGAAGGAGAGCCTTGGCCATAAGGAATATTTTGTGCAACAGCCATATAGATAAAATGTTTTCAAAAATTTCATGCAACTGCAAGTTACTGCTTTTATATCATTGTTGGACATTGTGAAGTGTGTTCTCTCTTTCTCCCTAAATACCTCTTAATAAGCCATTACAGATCTATTTTTGGTTCAGTTGCCCTTTCGAATAGACCATCTGTTAGGAAGGCAGTGTAGGAAGCATGGATTTGCAGACTGTATTCAAGTGCTGGCTTTGCCTCAGTCAAGCCAAGTGACCCTGGACCACCAGCATTCTGGTGGCTTTTCTACTCTGCAGAAGAGCCAGACAAGTAGATATGAGGACTGGTGTTCAAAGGAGAAACCCTGGTAACTGAAACATCTTTGGGGGAGGCAGTAAATTAAAAGAGGATAGAAGAGAAAGACCCACCATGAAAAGAGATGGTTCAAAAGAGAAGGCAGCGTAAGTGCCTCTCTGTATGCAAGAAAAGAGAATGGCAAGATTGATGCAAAGGATGCAGCTTTTTTGTAAGAACATGATAAAATGATTCAATTCACTAAAATTTATTATGTTCCAAATGTTTCAGATATTATGCTGGGTATTTCATTCAAATGAGGAAGAAAAAGATATATCTAACTAATTAATTGTGATGAGCACAAAATGATAAATGATGTATAAAATGATAAGTGATGGGGTATAAACACACGGCTATTGGAGGACAGGGGAGGGAATAATTTATTTTTCTGGGAGATAGTTTTGGGTGTTGAGAAATCTCAGAAAGGATCCATGAAGGAGGTGACATGTGATAGACTTTGAGCAGAATTTAATAGAAGAAGAAGGTGTGAAAGACAATGACAAGCCATTCCATGAAGAAAAACATCAGAAGCTATCAGAGGAGGAAGGGCTACTATATTCAGAGTCTTACACATGGTGTAGATCAGTGGTTCTCAGTCAGGGATGACTTTGGCCCCCACGGAACATTTGGCAATGTTTAAAGACATTTTTGTTGTCACCACTAGATGGAGGGTAGGAGTGAGAACATGGATGCTACTGGCATCTAGTGAGTAGAAGCCAGGGGTGCTGTTAAACTTCTTACAATGCACAGGACAGTCCCCTACAGCAAAGAACTATTCAGGCCAAAATGTCAGTAGTGTGACTGAAAAACTTCTGCTGTAGATTATGGCTTCTAACCCAAATGCTGGGGACACCATTCGTATGTTTTCAACAGGGGATTTTAAGATTATTTTGACCATTGTGTGAGAAACTGACTGGATGGCAACATGATAGGAAAGTCAGTTGGAGGCTACAGCAGCAGTTTCCATGATAATAATGGTGGTTTCAACTAGGATGTGACAGTGGCAGATAGAGAAAAGTAGACAGACTCAGGATATGTCCTGAAATGATGAGGGCTGGGCAATGGACTTGAACAGAGGGATGACGAAAGAGGGTTATGCGGATTTGCAGATTTCACAACAAAGTGGATGGAGTGAATGAGAGACGTTTGGAAACACACACTGAAAATAAAAATCAGTTCACTTTTAAAGTATTTTAAGTTTGAAAATCTTTTTAGACAGACAAAACAGATTTCAAGTATCAGATGGATCTGGGGTTCAGGAAAGACATGTAGGGTGGCAATAAAAATTGGAGAGTCACAGACAAAGACATAATATTTAAAGGTATAGAAATGAATATTACCTCAAGAAAGTATAAAGCATGAGAACAGGTCCCAAATCTACAAAACACCACCATTAGGCATTGGGACAGAGAACAAAGGAGACAGAAAAGTCACTGCCAGAGGAGTAGAAACAAACACAATGAAGTGTGGTTTCGTGAAGGCCAAGAGCTGTTAACATTCCAAGAAAAAAGGAGGAAGTGGCCAACTGTCCCCCTCTATTGACAGGAAGGGGCTATTAGGGCTGGGAAGAGTCCATTGAATGTGACAATGTGGAGGTCATGCTGGTATAAAAAGAGAGAAGCTGCAGTGCAGAAGCCAGATGGGTGTGTGTTAAAGATGAATAGAAGGTACCATGATTGAATGTTGCTGAGCTCTGTGATCCTGGCAAAGAGCACAGGTTAAGAAATTCCCATACGCTTTGTGCTCCAGAAAGCACTTACTGCAAAGAACCACCCTTCACCATATAAGCCTCATAGATGCCCCTTGTTTGTCTGTAAGGCTAGGCACAGCTCCTCCAAATTCCCATTCTTTGTCTCATAAATGATTACCTAAACTGCTTGTCCTCATTTATTAAACAGAACAAAATACTTGTTAATCACACTTTAAGATTCTTTCCTTCCCTTAGTTCTCAGATGTTTGATCTACCTTCAGACTGAGCCAGCATGCAGGTCCTCCTTAAAGTCCCCTCCAGGAAGATAACTTGGCCTTGGGGTAAAACATTCCATCATGCCACCTTCTCATCCCATTTCCCACATCTGGTTCTTTCTAGCCTTGTTCACTCCTCTCTGTAGAAGAAAAACACTTTTTGCCTAAACTATGAGAAGCTTGCAGATCTTATGACCACAGGGCCTCCCTGTTGCAATCATCTTTCCAAAAAAAGTCTCTCCTTACTAAATCCAGGTTTGTATTTTTATTTGACAAGATAAGAAAATACAGAGTGTGTAGATAACTCTCTCAAAACCCTTATTTGTGAAGAAGCATTTTAATGGAGACACAACCTGGGGGTTTGGGTTGAATAGGTGCTAAATTGAGCAGAAAGTCAGTAGGATGCATAGGGCATGGCCTTGATTGGGGGAAAGGGGAGGAACATATTCCCATTACTGCACAGTCACATTGGGGTTGATGAGCAGAGGTGGGAATGGCTTGTGGAACAGATGAAGGTCAAGCTCTTTGGTGTCTGTTTGCTACTGTAGTTCAACAATATTGGGAATGAATAATAGTTTATTGCAGAAAGCCAACTAGGAGTTTGCCCAATCATGGCAGCAAGGAAGAACAGGTAAGACACTATACCAGGCTCCACTGGTCTTTGGCTTAGTGACATCTGGAAATCTAGCCAGACAGAAGGTCAGGTATAGAGAATTAGACCACAGAGAGGCTGCTTCACCAAACAAAGACAAGACAGTGTGGAGACCAAATCCCCTACCGGGATAGTCATATTCACTAGGTTTCTGTTTATGGTATAGGAAGAGTCCAAGCCATTTGGTAGTCAGTGAGAAAAACAAAGGAAAATCTACAGACGTTGTTTCTGAGCAAGTCCTAGGCCTACATAGACTTAAAATCAAAGGTGAGCAAAAAGAAATATATACAAAACACACACACACACAAATTGGGACATATTGAGGCCTTGCTACATTCCTGCCCCTGCAACCTTATAAACCTCCTCCTTTTTGGTTGGCTGCAGCAAGCTCACATTGGATTCTACTGGTTACAACTGACGGAGTCCTAAATCACACAAAATTACAACAGTCAAAAACCACTTATCCTCTGAACAACATTGCTTTGACATACATAAAGCAAAATATTCCAGAAATATGAGAAGAAGTTGACAGAAACACTATTGTAGTGGAACTTTAGTACTTATTGCTCTGCACTTGACTGATGAAGAAGAACAAATAAATAAGGATATATGTTCTGATATATGTTCTAAATAAATAAAGATATATGTTCTAAAAATAATAAGGTTAAATTTTGGGAAAAAAATCACACTTGATACTCTACACAAATCGTTCTTCCATTCAGTATATTTTTGAGAGAATATTATAGTTCAGAATTGTGTTAAGAAGTAGGTTTTCTTTGGATCATAAATAAAAATCCTGCGCATATGGAGCCTTCAGTCTGGTGGAAAAGATAGCCTTTGAACATATAATAAAGACAATTGTTACAATTACATTTTGCCATACAAATTGCAAATTGCAATAAATGCTATAAAAGTATGGGGTGCAAGGAAAGAGAATATACAGTGAGAACGATAGATTGCCTTTAGATCAGATGGCCTGAGAAAACCTCTCAGAAGAACAAGTCCTGTGGCAGGAGATGGAGCTAACCAGGCAAGCACACAGAGACTATGCCCAGTGGAGGGGCACCATCGGCCATGGATCTGAGGTGGGAAAGAGCTTGGTATGTTCAAGGATCAAAAGAAGACAGGTGCTTCTGTGGATAGATCACAGGAAGCAAGAGGAAAGGCAGCCAAATCTGCAGTGCAAAATCTACAGGTCTTGATTCTGTCCCAGGAGCAGATGCAGAAAATAGAGAGCATTTTGCCATGTTAAGGGGAGGGATGAAAACAGATTAACTTATTTGAGTCACATGACTGACAGGTAGAAAATAGCTTTGAAAAGAGCAAGAATCAAATCAGGAATGAAAGGGCAAGTCTAGTGGAACAAGAGAGAGTTGCTGACTGCTTGGAGGGAAGTGGAAGCAGTGGAGTTGAAGACAAAGAGGTTGATGTAAAATAAATTTTGGTAGATTTGACAGAGTTCGGTAATAAATTGGATTTGAGTGATGTTGGAAAGGGAAATATTGCAAATGTCTCCAGGAAAAAGAAACATTTTATTGAAGAATTAGTGGAACATTTATAAAAATGTATCATGTATTCAGTCACTAAGGAAATCTCAACGAATTCTCCTAATCAGGCATGCACAAGACATGGTCTCTGACAGCAATTCAATAAAATAAAAACAAAAAATTAAATAAAAATAAATGACTACATGGATATTAAAGGAAAAAACTAATAATAAAATAAACAAAAATCTTTACCATCCTAAATAATAACTCTCTAAGATATCAACACTGAAGTTACAGATTATTAGATATAAAGAACTCTATATCTCAATTCTCATGAGACAGGCAGTAAAGTCATGTTCAGAGGCTATATCATAAACTCAAACTGTTTTGTTAATAAACCACAAACAAGGAGAATAAATTAAACTATGCCTTGAACTCAAATTAGAAAAAGAAAAAGGACAAAATCCTAAAGAAATCAAGAGAAAAGAATTAAGAAGAATACAAGCAGAAATACAAATATAAAGCCCAGAAAACTAGTAGAACAGATAAATAAATGAAGTGGCTGCTTTTTTTAAAACAAAATCTCCCCAAAATAGA
Organism: Pseudorca crassidens; assembly: GCF_039906515.1. Taxonomy (NCBI): domain Eukaryota; kingdom Metazoa; phylum Chordata; class Mammalia; order Artiodactyla; family Delphinidae; genus Pseudorca; species Pseudorca crassidens. The sequence goes on along the minus strand of NC_090309.1, from coordinate 16,097,767 downwards.
TAGAGCTCTAGAATGTCAAATCAAATAAAATAAAGAGAAAAGACAAAGACTCAGAATTACAAAAAGAAATGCAAAGTCTCTTATTCTGGTAGGACCCGTTGCCTGAAGAGAGAACATTCATAAAGAATGACCTTGGATCATACAGAAATGTGTTTTATTTCTGTCAGGTGACCCACATTAGGGATTCATAGCATCGTTTTCAGGAAACGAGGTTTCAGAATCGTGGAGATAATTTATACAGCAATTCTAGGAGTTTAAGAGGAATTCAGCATATTATTCATTTTCCAACTCCTTCTCTCTTGAGATGAAGATGGTGGTGGAAGGACGAGATGAACAGAGGACATGGGAGTTCTGAGTCACTCATCATTATGGGGAAATACCTAAGGACATCCTCCAGTGGGGCTATACACATTATTTTATTTTTATGTAATGTTTAATAAATAATAATATAGTTCTAACTATATTCAGACCTTATTCATTAGCTCATTTGATCCTCATTGCAAATCTACGAAGCAAGTACAATTATAGTCCCTGTTCTACAGATGAGGAAGCTGTAAGAAGTCAAGTAACTCAGCCATTTGTTAAAGTTCCACATCCACTTTTTTTTTTTTTTTTTTTTTTTGCGGTACGCGGGCCTCTCACTGTTGTGGCCTCTCCCGTTGCGGAGCACAGGCCCTTGACGCACAGGCTCAGCAGCCATGGCTCACGGGCCCAGCCACTCCGCAGCATGTGGGACCCTCCCGGACCGGGGCACGAACCCGCGTCCCCTGCATCGGCAGGCAGACTCTCAACCACTGCATCACCAGGGAAGCCATCCACTTCTTTTTTAACCTTAGTAGTAAGGCTCATCATAACAATTATAAAGCTTATCTATCTCAATGCAATGCTCAACCCCCTATGAGCTAATCACCAGAACAATAATTTCTAAACTGGTATGCCACAAGACACTTCTTGGGGAGATATTAATAGATGTGGACTGAAAAAAATGCCAAACGTGTCAAATGCATTTGAGAAATTCTGCAAACTATACTCTTACCCTTAAGTTCACAATGCCTACCACACTAAAAAATTTTGTAGTCAATAAAACTGCTTAAATTTGGTAAATTTTTCTAACTTATCTGAACATGGAACACTCTCCCCCTCCCTCATTCAAAGCTTTTAAGATTCCACCCACACACTGTACAATGTGCACTGGTTTGTGGAACAAATAGCATTTTCTTGGCAGGGTAAATAATGTAAGAGTCCCCAACCTCGTTACTATGATCATTTAACATCAATCTGCAAGTTCTAGTCAATGAAATAAAATGTAAAAAATTGGTTAAGATATATAACTACTCGAAGTATAACTTTTTTCTTTTTTTTTTTTTTTGCTGCTGTTGCAGTTCTTTGCCTAGAAAATCCAGATGCTTCCACCAAAAACTTATGGAACCAATCAGAGTTTAATAAGATGTCCAGATAAAAATAAATTTATGATAAAGTAAAATGTTTCCCTCTATGCTAGTAATAAGCAGCAATATAAATCATCATGTGAAAAATAAATGGTGTACTCTCAATGGAATATAAAACATATAGGGTAAACAAGAAATATACAGGTACCCTTGATGCATGTCAATGACCATTCTTTACTAAGACTTCACCCCACTCCCATCATCATCATGAAAGTTCACACTTTTTGAATCCTTACTCTGTGCAAGCATATTAGGGCTCTATAAGTGTCATCTCAATTAATCTTTACAATAACCTTATGAAACAGACTCTATTTACAAATGAGGAAACAAACACTTTTGTGTCAGAAAATGGAAAAGAAATCTCGAGTAAACGCTGAAGCACACTGAGTTCTTGAAGAAGATGTGTAGTGATAATGTTAATTCTTCCTCAAATTAATATAGTTTTAATAAAATTCCAATCAGAATTATAATGGAATATTTTAGCTTGCCATAGTAAATTTACATTTTTATCTGGAAAATTAATAGGTGAATAGCCAAGAATATTCTTAAAAATAAGAAAGAACCTTTCTCTATCAGATTTTAAACTCAGTCAGAAAGCTATTGAACTCAGAAAGATAATACTCAGACAAATGACATGTTAGTGTATGATAAAGGGGTTATTTAAAATCAGTGTGGAAATGATGAATTATTTAAGAAATGTTCAGCCAATTGCCCTCATATTCCAGAAGACAAAGGAGCATGGATGACTGACCAAGTGAATAGATAGGTCAGCATCTTCTGTCATCTGTCTTTGGAATGATTAGCTATCCTTGCAGAGGACCATTTTCTGCAGCACTGATTGGCAGAATAAAACGATTCCAGAGGTAATTATCCTCTTTGTCTTTTTTTCTTTCCTGAGTTGAAGGAAGAGGGGAAAATGTGGAAATCTCAAGGTTTTACAACACATTTTACTTCACCCTCTCTCGCTTCTTTTCCCAATGAGTACTGGAAGTTTGATGAATATCTACTGATTGTTCAGAACCATGGGAAACATGCCTAAAACACAAATGAGAACAATAAACACAGAATCATCAGGAACAAATTCTAAGAGAGAACCTAGCTCAGTGCAGGATGGACCAGCAAAGGAACCTTTGTGTTACGAGACTTTGGAAATATGTAGGACTGTGTGGAGGAAAAAGAGATGAGAAGGGGACTTCAGAAATGAAGGGGGAGGTGGGAAGGAATGAATGAAGGCAGAGAAAGTCTGTGAATCTGAGAGTGGAACAGAGGGCACACCTGAAGGAGTAACAGAGGGTGATAAGATACTAGGTACAAAGAAGAAAAGAAACCTGAAAGTAAGTCCAAGGAGTTAGATGTGATTGGAGCCAGTGCAGGTTTGCAAGCAAGTGACCCAGAAAGACAATGGCATTAAAGAAAGAAGGCCCTGGCATGAGGATGGAGAAGAAGAGGGAAAATTAAATCAAGGATCCCAACATGAAGGCCAATGCTATAATCCAGGTTTGAAGTGACAAGGATAAAGAAAAAGACTGAAGATGGTGACAAAATGCAACAGGCACTTTGAAGCAGCCATGACCAGGACAAACTAGAGTCATGTTACAGTTATTTTAAACACTGGGAGTAGAATCAAGTGCAGTACCTGGGTTAGTATTGATAAAAGAAATTTTCACATATTGAGGTATGGGGAAATCGTTCTGGCTTAAACATGAATTAATTTGAGTTTTATGCTAACTAGAACAGCCTGTTTGTGGCCTATCAAACAAACGTTGTGCATATGTCTTAGTTATTAAAGAAAAGGATACATTGACCAGAAGTAAAGAATTTCCATGTTAAAAATAAAGATTAAATGCCTCCCTTCCTTGGATGCCAATGCTGGGCCTCCTTTGATAAGACTCCCTACCCAGGTGCCAAAGCCATACTGACTCACTGTGTACGTGCTGGTTTGTTTTTTTGTTTTGTTGTTTGCTTTGAAACCTTGAAGAAATGTATCACTGACTTTAATGTTCTTTGTTCTGCAAGATATAAAACTGTGCTGGAAACCACACTTCTCCAGAGTAGTTTCTCAGAATAATCTGGGAAGCTAGCTTCCGGGCTATAGTCCTCAGTTTGGCTTAGATAAAACTCTTTTCTATTCTTATTATTGATTGTTTATTGATTAGTTTCATCGACATTACCCAGTAGAAATAAGATCTCCTTTCATCAGTATGTCAGTCCAGTCCCAAAGGGAAAACAAAAGCACTAGTTACAAAAGCCCTTCCCTCGCCCACACCCCAGGGTGATGCTCATTTGATTCACTACCTTTATTCCGGGGTCTTAATCCAATCTCTACCTTCCTTTGTCTCAAAAGAACAAAATTTATATGTATACTGTATTCTTAAGTAACTGTGGGCTTTTTTTTCACTATAATAAGAGGAACCTTGGAAAATAGAAGTTAAATTTGCTGAATTCTTATGTCTATTCTGACACTGAACACCTGTGCAACTTTGAGCAAGAACTTGTCTTAGTTTCTTTATTTGTAAAAAGGGTTACTGTTTCCTGACTTTTAACATTACTGTGAAAAGTAAACAAATATATGTATACACACATATTAAACCTGCCAACCTAGTGTCAAGTATAGAAATAAAGGGGCCTGTTGTTTACAATTATAAACACAATACTTTTGAGTCAGTGGTTCTCCAAATAGCTATATTTCCTTCTCCTGCAGGCTCATTTATAACAACAGCCCATATGACGTCACACACACACACGCAATTGGTTTCTGTTACCTTAATGTAGCAGAATTGAGATATCCTTTTATCAAGCGAATTCCTTCTCTCCAAGAGTGGCACTACCAGGTACAACCACTCCACAGGACAGTTTGATGAAATAGTTTGCTGTAATTAGTGTTCCCAGGGGAAAAATAACAGGCTCTCATCAAGTGTTAGGGCTCAGCAGCTTCTCCAGCTGATTCAAATTCCATTGTTTATTTTGTACATCTGGATGGTAAATGGAAGCATCTCTAGCATTGGTTTCTCCAGGCTTTCTTTAAAAAGGTTTAATAAAAGGATTAGGAGTTTAAATAGGTTTCCAACTGTTAAAAGTAGTTTTCTCATTTTTCATGTTCACATTCTCAAAACCAATTTATCTTCTTGACCTTCTGGCTGCCGCTTCCTCTGGAATGGGAGGCTGCCTCCAACCAAGAGGAAAAAGGGACTGTACGCCACTCTGTGATCTCCATATCTCCAGCGGACACTTATTAAGTCCCTACTACTTGCACAGAACTGGAATGGGAACTAAAGAGAATTCAAAGACGTTACGTTGTCATTTTGTTGGAAAGAGTAGAGAAACCCATGTGAAATATATAGCTTCATTATAAGAAACAAAGTAAGAGAATTCAAAATATTTTGGAAGATATTGTGAGAGAGATAAGGGTATAGAAGTGAATTGAAGGAGAAAGAGAAATGTGAAGATCTAAAAAAAGTGGTTCTCAACCCTGCTTTCCCATTTGAATCACCCAGGACACTCGTTAAAACTCCCAATGCCCAGGCCATAAACCAAACTAATTAAATCAGAATCTCCCTTAGTGGGTCTTGGCCATAAGTATATACTTGCTAAATCTCCCAAAGTGATTCTAACGTGCAGCCAAGATTGAATAATACTAAAGTGGAGCAAAGATAAAAGTTTCCATGAAAATCTTGACTATTACCATTAAGTGAGATGGGAGCAGGGACAGGAGAGTGGGGAACAATTCTGATTCTGAGTACTAAATGCATTTTGTTATTCTGACAGTGAAAAATTTTTCCCTATAGAGCAATAAGTACAGGTAGTGTTACTGAACACAGGTTCTTGTGCCCGATGCACAGTGAGACCAAACAACCCAAAATGTCAGAGTTTGGAGCAGAGAAAGGTTTATTGCAGGGCCATGCTAGGAGACAGGTGGCTTGTGCCCCAAAAACCTCGAGGGTTTCAACAAAGCATTTTTAAAGGCAAGGTGAGGGAGGGACATGTTGTGTTGTTGCAAACTTCTTGGTGTCGTAATCCTTTGTTCTTGCAGCTGTCCACATAGGACAGGGCATGATGCTCCTGTAAACTTCCAACAAAACAAATGTTATTCTCTGTTCTGCAACTTTTTATTTCTAAATGAATGGACCCTTAAAAGCCAGAGCCCTGAGAGTAGAATATTCTGTATATATCAGGCTATAGGCAACATTCTTTTACAAAATATGCAGAGCCAGCCTGACTAAACACGGGAAAAGGAACAGATCTAATATGGACTCAGATTTGTTCTTCCCTATTACAGTAGCTTCTTTGGTTGGAGAGCCCTGCAGAAAATACGTGGACTCCCGTATTTTTTTTTTTTTTTTTTTTTGGCTGTGTTGGGTCTTTGTTTCTGTATGAGGGCTTTCTCTAGTTGTGGCAAGCGGGGACCACTCTTCATCATGGTGCACAGGCCTTTCACTATTGCTGCCTCTCTTGTTGCAGAGCACAGGCTCCAGACACACAGGCTCAGTAGTTGTGGCTCACGGACCTAGTTGCTTGCTCCACAGCATATGGGATCTTCCCAGACCAGGGCTTGAACTCATGTCCCCTGCATTGGCAGGCAGATTCTCAACCACTGCGCCACCAGGGAAGCCCCAAACATGAGCTCCCATATTTGCAGAGTAAGGTTGATACCAGGTTAGCCAACAGGTTCCTAAGGCTAACAGGTTCCATGATTGGTTATTCAGCTATGGAATTTAACCATTCCTATTATTCCAAAAGTCTTCATCAGGGAGAGCTGCTGTTGGGGAATTCAGTACACCTGTAACCATGTGAAGAGAAGCAAAGCAGGAACCTTATGTTAGTTAAAATATTAGAGAGAGGGAAGATATAAGAGATAAGAATGGCTGAAGGAGAAATGGGCATTGTAAAGTGTGCTGGGTGCCGCATGGCAGAATGGCAGTAAGAACACCATACCAATGAAAAAAGATGTTCAATGTAAGATAAAGGAGGATTAGAGGAATGCCCGTGTCATATAAATTCATCTGGCCATCAGTGACTTCCTCCTTTACTTCCCAGCTATTTAAAATTCCACCATTGGACATATCCCTCTTGAAAGCATAGACAGCTATAACTGGAAAACAATTTGGCAATATCTGATAAAGTTAAAGACACATATCCTATGATTTAGCAATTCCACTTAGAAATAAATAGAATAGTGATATTCTAGATATACACTATGTATTGCAAGTCATAGTGAAGAATGGGGGGGGAGAGGATTCCACTGTGGAGAGAAGATAAATAATATGGTACATTTGCACAAAGAATAATATGTAACACATAATAGATGACAGATAGACAACAGATAATACAGGCAAATTTCAAAAGCAAAATTTTGAATGAAGAAAGCAGGTAGGAAAATAATATATACTATTTATTTGTTTTAAAAACACACAAATCAATACAGTCTAAATGTTTATGGCTTAAAATGTAAGTAGCCAAGGTATAAAAATTTATCTGGCAAGAGAGAAAAAAATGTGGTTAGGCTGAATACAAAGGGAGCTTTATCTGGTTCTTAAAAAACAAATCTTCAGCAAATATAAAATGTTAATAACTATCACATCTGGAAGATGGGTACTGTCCCTAACTATATACATTTAATATTCAAAAATAAATAAGTAAAATAAATAAATAGGGAAAGTACATAATTTCCAGTCACTTAAATCAGCAATCCAAAACTAACAAACAATATTTCCTATATCTTGCCTGCTACTTCATGCACACCCAACACAATTTGTATAGCCCTTAAGATACACTTGCTGATGTGGTTTTGCGAATATAATTGGATGGGTATTATTATGCACATTTCATAAATTAAATTAATGCACAAATTTTCCTTAACGCATGAAACGCAAAGGACTTGCTCTAGATCTAAAAGGTAGGACCCAAAAGTTATCTTCTGACTCTTCTTTTTTCCAAAACATTCCTTAGGAAACTGCTGCTAGGCATGTGGAATGCATTTTACTGTAGAAACCAGGTTATCAGTGGTGATAAGGTTTCCAGGCAAGCCTATTGACTTCTGGCTTAGAGAGAAAGCCAGAAAGCCTCATTCCTATCCCTGGACTGTCCTTTCCTCAATCCCTATTACCTTTCAACACGTGGGTGTTGAGGGTTGGCAATCTACCATTAGCTGACACTTTTTCAGAAATATTTAAAGTTTAACAATTACTGTCTCCTTTCCCTCCTTCCTGACCTCCAAATCCCCAATTAACTCTAATTTCTTCAGCAGAACTGAACTAATTCATACTTAGGTGTGAATTTAATCACTCATTTATTAATTCACTTGTCTATTCATTCAAATAAACAAGTCTTGAGCCCCTATGACACTTTTGGGTGTAATGACATAAGCTTAAAGCTCCTCACAAATGGGAAACCCTGAGGGAAAACTTATTAATTAAATAACCCTAGGCTGTATGTGCTGTTATAATAGATGTTTGAGCAAAGTATTGTACTATAGAAGAAAGACGAGAGCGGGCATAACTCTGCTTGTTGTGGAAAGGAAGGAAGTAGGGCTGTTTTAAGGGAAGTAGTATTTGAGTTGAGTTATTAAAAGAATTTTTCAGGCAAAGACTGGAAAAGATAAGTTAAATTGTAGGCATAGCATTTACAAAGTTTCAGAATTTTGCCATTTGAAATAAATTGCTTAAAGAATATGTTTGGGGGGGCTTCCCTGGTGACGCAGTGGTTGAGAGTCCGCCTGCTGATGCAGGGGACACGGGTTCGTGCCCCGGTCTAGGAAGATCCCACATGCCGCAGAGCGGCTGGGCCCGTGAGCCATGGCCACTGAGCCTGCGCATCCGGAGCCTGTGCTCCGCAACAGGAGAGGCCACAACAGTGAGAGGCCCGTGTACCGCAAAAAAAAAAAAAAAAAAAAAAAGAATATGTTTAGGTATATTCCAATATGCCAAAGGAATAAAGAAAATTTTAATGTACAAGGACACTGAAAATGAATGGGAGAGGAAGGAAAAGCTAAACTCAAGGCTTGAATGTGTGTCCAGGTCACGTGGAGAGTCTCAGTGGTCCTGCTTCTAAAGGTAAGAGGATTTCTCGCAGGTTTTGAAAAGTGAGTGTCATCATCTGATCTATGTTCTAGAAAGGTAACTGGCTGAAGGATCAAAGGCGGATTGGAAACATAAGAAATGGGAGATGGAAATACTGGTTTAAAAGTTGGGGCACCCAACTATTTTCCAAAACATAGCTAGCTTTTCAGTGGACATCTAGTGAGCATAAGGGATCATCGAATTTGACAATGAGTTTCATTCTTCTCAATTCCATGCGCTAAATCTATGCTGTAGTCTATATCCCTTTGGTGCTATTATAACAGGAAGAGCTATAATAGGGAAGAGCAAGTCTGACTCCATATTGGATCGGTTTCTTTTACTTTAACTTTTGCATTGTATTTCTTTGCTACAAATTAGGAATATTGCCTATAGCCTGAAATATACAGGATAGCATATTCTTAAGGTCCTGACCTTTAAAGGTATAATAATTTTCCATTCAGACAGAGATAAAAAGTTGCAGAACAGAGAATAACATTTGTCTTGTTGGAGGTTTATAGGAATGTCGTGACCTGACCTACATGGACAATTCAAGAACAAAGGATTCTGACACCAAGAAGTTGCAACAACCAACCACACCCCCTTCCCTTTCAGTATACAAGGAACCTGAATTCTAACTCAGGTAAGATGGTTCCTTGGGATACTAGTCCACCATCTTCACAGTCTGCTGGCCTTCTGAATAAAGTTGCTATTTCCTGCCCCAACAAGGCAAACATGAAGGTTCTGTTACAGAGTCCAAGCTCGTACCATCATGTAGTGAGCAGTACAAGCTTGGACTTGGTAACAGCAGATTCATAGCTGAAATTCATGAGATGACTGAGCAAGTTCTTCACCCAAGTTCTGCCTCTTGACCCATTCTCCACACTCACTGTCCTGCTCCATACTGTGGGGAGAAGACCTCTATAGTCTATTTCACCTGGACGTCAATGAGCCCTAGCTTTCATTTGACTTTTGTCTGTAAGAGGCCCAGCCAGGAGATCAGAGAGCGGGAAGAGAGAGTTGGGGTATTTATTCTCCTGACTCTTTCTCAGACTGTCTGTGGCAGCAGCTGCATTTCCCTCCTTAAATTCATAGTTTCTGTTATGTGGTCCCTCTTCTGTGGCTACAACTCGATAGTTTCCAAGAACAGCTCCTTACTGCTTATTCAAAATATATACCCAGGACTTGTTTTAATCAGATATGGTAAGACACATGGACATAAAAATGACTATCATGAAAGAAGTTTATACTCACAGATTCCTAGAAACAGGAGGCATTGCATACCACACAGGGCTGCATGGGGAAAGGAACACGGTTAATCAGTAGGCAGAGAAGAGCGAGGGCAGAGCATGGCCCAGAACATTTATTGGGGTTTTCACAGGAAGGTATAGGTAAGGCAAGGGTAGCTATGCTGAATAAATATAAGACTGGAGATTTTAAATCATTTCAGCCAGCAAGCTCTCTGTTGTAAGGGTGGCTCCTGGTTGCTCATTACCTGGATTTGGGGTGATGTCAGGTGGGGGAAATATTGGCTTGGTGTGTGAGAGTTTGGTAAAGGATATGGTTGGGTGTGGGCTCTGGATAAGTTGGTTTGCATATCAAAGTCATGCTCCAGTAGGGTCTTTTGCTATCTCTAGTTATTAGCTAGCCCTTAGAGGGACAGTCTTTCCAGGATCAAAGCCCCAAATGCCAGAGAACCAAGAATACACAAAATAAGAAGATACAGTCAATAAGCCATGTCTATTAAGGTCTATGGGTGACACCAATTTCCCACCAGTCCTTAGGCATGTCACCATCTCCCCACCTCTTGTGGTTTCCCTTAATCCTGTGTGCATGCCTTTATAAATAGTTCTTTCATTAAATTCTTCAGTTAGCCTTTCAGGTGGGCCCTCTGTCTCCCACCAGGACCCTGACTACTACAACTGCTAATCTCCATTTCACTTTGGACACACAGATACTACTACATCACATATATGTCTCAGATAATTAAATTCTCATTATAATACTATTGATTTTTTGACAGGATACAGAAACCTTTTCATTTAGGATGCTAATTCCACTTTGTTCATGAAAATTATTTCTGAAAAGTGCAGTCAGCCATAATTAATTTTTCAGTATTTTCAATGTAGTTCCTTGATACTATTTTTGAGGACCCAAAGAGTCAACAACATAATAAAAACTAACGCTCTATCATTGAGAATTTGAAGACTTTCTTTTCCCCTACTGGAAATTCTGTCCAGTTTCATTTTTTTTTCTTTTTTTGAAGATCTAGCTTTTTTTTTTTTTAACATCTTTATTGGAGTATAATTGCTTTACATTGTTGTGGTAGTTTCTGCTGTATAACAAAGTGAATCAGGTATATGTATACATATATTTATTGACAGTTCATTGCATAGACTCCAGGCAGAAAGGAGGATAATCATCTCTGTTCCACTTCATGCTGGGAGCCTAGGAGCTTCCAAGTAGAATGGCACCTCTGAGAACCTCAAGGCCATGTCTCTCCACTTCCTTCATCTAAATTTGCCTCGCTAGGCTTATTTCAGTTCCTCAGATAGGTTAATCTCTGTTTCAGCTTTGGAAGGAGCTAGTTCTTCCACCTAGAATGTTCTTCACCACAGTTCTCAATCTCCTCACTTAATAACTTCTTCTTCAGTTCTCAGCGTAAATGTCATTTTCTCCGAGATGATTCCTGCGTCAAGGCTCCTGCTCTGCATCTCAGAATGGCCTGTTCCTTTCCTTCCTCACACTTCCCCCACTTTGTAAGTGTAGTTCTACTTGTGTAGTTACTCTAGTGATTGTTGTTTCCCCCATAAGAGCATGAGTTCCACAGGGAAGAAACCTTATCTATTTTCTTACCCTCTGCTTCCATGGGCCCAGCACAGGGCAAAGGCTGTGTGCCCAGTGACTAGAAGGTAAATGGATGATGGAGCCTTAACAGCTGCTTTCAAGGATAGTTGTCTTTTTTGTTAACCACAGAACAATATTTTTTTCAGAACAAAATGCTTTTGTTTGTAGATCTCTCTTTATACTGAAAATGTTTAAGATATATTAATTAATCAGAGATCACAGTCTTGAGCATGTTATGTAATTTCTCTGGGCCTGTTTTGGGAACTGAGATAGTATCTGGCTTTTTTCTATCTCTCATAAGGTTGTGGGAAAGGTCAAATGCCATGATATACACACAAGATCTTTGTAAATGCAATGGACTGCAATAATTATTTTAATAATCTAGACAATATATTCTATCATGTATTTCTAAAACCCAGCCTGCCATTCTTGGGATTCTATGAGTTGAACTTCTAAATCAAGCACCTTCAGAATGTGAACAGGTCTCCATTCTCTTGTGTTCATTTACTGATTCATTTACTAAGCACCTACTATGGGACAGTCTCTGTGAAAAATGCTGAGAAGTTAAAGGATGAGTGTTAAAGGATGCCTGTGCATGGAGGCCTACATTCTATGAGAGGGAAACAGACATAAGCACAGGTAAGTACTCTAAGGTCCTGCAGGCACTAGACAGAGGGCAGAAGAGGGTCCTGTCTAAGCACATTTCTGCAAGATGTTATTTGAAAAGGTCTTTTAATGATGGAACTATTGCAGAGTTATGGGCAGGGTTAAGGACATCTGCAAGTGATGTTGAGGGACCCAGAGCTAACAACAGTTACCATCATAGGTTTAGAGAGTCAAGGGAAGGAAACAGTATAACTGGAGCTCAATTGAGAGCTAGATCCAAGGAAGAAGTGTTAATTGACAAATGCTACGTTGTAGAAGTGGCAACTGTAGTCAAAACTTCAACAAAGCAGGAAGGAAGCCAGAGGAATATATATCTCATCATCTTTCTCTTCTCCTCTCAGATATCCTACCAGGTTTCTCATCAACCAACCCAAGTGGCAGCCAGAAAGCAAGGGAGTTGGATGATACTATTCATAGATCTCAGGGAATGGACCAGGGCATAGAAGTGCAGAAAATAATGGGGGCAGATGTAAAATAACCAGCACAGAACTCCCAGAAGGTAAGTCTTTCCTCCACTTGGAATGGTCAAAAAGGCCTCAGAGGAAAAGAATATTAGTTTCCCAGGGCTGCTGTAACAAATTACCACCAACTGCATGCTTTAAAACAAGAGAATTGTGTTCTCTCACAGGTCAAGAGGTTAAAAGTCTGAAATCAAGATGTCAGCAGAGCCATGCTACCTCTAAAGACTCTTAGGTAAGAACGCTTCCTTGTCTTTTCCTAGCTTCTGATGGTTGCCTGCAAAACTTGGCATTCCTTGGCATGCAGATGCATCACTCCAATCTCTGCCTCACTTGTCACATGGCCTTTTTTCCTGTGTGTGTCTCTGTCTTCACATGAACTTCTTATAAAACACCAGTCATTGAATTTAGGGTCCACCCTTATCCAGCGTGACCTCATCTTAATCTGACTAATTACATCTACAAAGACTCTGTTTCCAAATAAGGTCACATTCTGAGGTTTCATGGGGACACTATTCAACCTAGTACAGAGAACATTTGAATTAAGTCCTGAAAGTTTATAGATTCCCAGAAGGCATACTGGGGTGGAGGACATGGCCCTCTGACCACAGCAGGTGGGCCAACAGCAACCTAGTCCCCATTTTAAAGTCCACTCTACACACTGTTAGCTTCATGTCTATTCCAAAGATATCATAAAGATCTGTGGCCATTAGAGGATAGGAGGGTAGCAGCTGGATCAGGAGCTGCTGGTTGGTGGGAGTTCTCAGTGTAGAAAGGTAGAAAAAGCTTGGTATCTTTGGGAGAGTTCATCTAAAGTGGTCTGAGTGTTGAATGGGACCTAAATAGAAATGATGTTGTGAAATCACTTTTATAAAAGACAGGAAGAAACAATGTTCCTAGAGTCAAACAAGGAGGCAGTCAGGAGGGAATGCAAATCTGAAGAGGTGTAGAAAAGACTGCTTTTCTAGGTTAAGTCTAGCCAGGAAAGTCACCATCTGTCCGTGGGAAACTGTGGAATAGTCTGGGGGACCCTCTGTCAGAGACTGAAGTGGGAAGTCCAGTTCTCAGAAGAGCTGCAGAGTATAAATGTCCTTGGACTTAGGATAAAATACTTTGACTTTGAAATGTTGAACTATATATAAGCTAAGATGCAGCAACCAGAACAAAGAAGTGTCACTGAGCACAATGGGAAAGCTGCCCCATGCCAAGGCCTGGCCAAGGATAGTGTCACTGGAGCAGGTGAGGACATCTCACTAAGCTCAGAGAAAGGTGCTGACAGGTATCCTCAGATTTCTCCTCCCTTGGGACCAGCCAGACAGGACAATACAATAGGGATCAAACGGTATTCAGCTCATGAGGTTATTTCTTTAGCAATGGTTAGATGGAAAGTATGAGGTTTAATATAGTCCAGAGTAGTCAATGTCTTTGCTAGAATTACATGACAAATCCATTTCCCAGTATCTAGTGAAGTGTCTCCACAGCAGAGAGCATGACATTTAGCAAGGATTTCCAAAGTGTTCCTTGGAGACTCAGCCATGCCCTCGGCGGGGAGCAGAAGAGAGTAGAAGGAAGTATGCATATAAATCAGGATGAAGGGTGGACTTCCAGGTAAGATTCTGTGTTGACAAATGTTACTGCAATGACACTTGTTTAGAAAGAGAATCACAAGAGATGGTTCTACCACCACCTCTGCCACTAGAAATTCTGTAACTACAAATGACTCACTTTACTTCTTTGTGCAGCTCACATTTCATTTAGACAAGAGCAAGAATTAAACAGTTATGAAAACATTTTGTAAAAGTAACAGCATGGCCTGATAACAAAGCATTATTGCTAACATTAGTATCATCGTCATCATCATTGTTATTGTCATCCTCACCATTGGCCCAATTTGGCATTTAAGCCTTGTCTTGCTTTGTCTGCTCTTCCTAATCTCACTAATTTCATTTCTCCATTACTCCTTATCCAGAAATTCAGTTCCAGTCCACATAAGTATAGTTCATTCATGTATCCACTTTCATATTTACTTGCTGGTTTGTCTGTTGTCTGTCACTGGACTGTAGTATCAGAACTATGCCTGTTTTGTCCCCTGCTGCACACCCAGTTTCATAATGCCAAGAACAGAGTAGATGCTATGCAAGGATTTGCTGAACAAATAAATAAACAAGTGAATCTAGTATGATCTGGGACTGGGTGATTTAGTGCCAGTTTCTAGATTAGTGATCTTAGAACTCAAGTCACAAAAAACTTAATTAAATTTCTGATGCCCTGAATGTCACTTTGGTATCTTGAAAGACTTTTAATCATCAAAATAAACAACCACAGCTGACTGGCAAAAATAATAAGGATCCACTAGCTGGTTTTCAGTATCCAATCTCTTCTCCACCCAGTATATCCTCCCCTCTGCCACTAGAGATAATCCCCTGAATGAAAAAGTTGGATTTGCCAGTCCCTTTCTTAAAATCCTATGTGCCAGGCACTCATTTATTTATTCCTTCCTCAAATAGGTGTTAGAAAAATTAAAAGAAATACAGAAAAAGATAGAAAGAAAGAAAAAGTATAGTTTTTAGAGTATTAGAGATATATGGATGACAGACAGTCAGAATAACCAGCTTAGAGAGTGTCATTGAGGTAAAACTTTAGGAAAGAAGCCATGAAATGAAATGAGTACGTCAAGACAAGGCTACGTGAGGTTAACTCTCCTGGCAGATAGATCATCTTACAGAACTGTAGCTTGACTCCATAATCAATAAGGAGCCCAGAAGGTATTTCTCATGAAGGACCATCGCTTTCAGAATCTTCAAAACCCTTGATTGTGAAGTAATTCAGATTTCTGGCAGTCTGCTTAGAGAATAGTCTTCATGTTTTACAATGAACAAATAAATGAATTAATGAATAAGATGCTGGTCATGGTGAAGAAAATACAAATGGAGAACAAAGCACTCATCAGAAGTGGCTCAGAGCCCAGGTCTAAAACTAGAAATCAGAGGGGCAAAGAAGTAAGAAGTGGGAGGAGGGGCTAACATGAAATGTGAAGCCAGAAACCCTCATTTTTAGATGATTCACTTACTAGTGGAGTGGTTAACCTGAGACTTGGGTTTCTCCTCTGCACAATGGAGGTGACCCCATGGCCATAGCACACACTCTCCTGGTCATTCGAGGAAAGGATGAGATCGTATATGTAAAAAGCCCTTCATAAACAATCATTTTACCTTTTTAACAGCTTTGCTTATTCATTCACATATACAATTGACCCATTTAAATTATGCAGTTTAATAGTTTTTAGTATATTCACAGAGTTATACCACCATCACCATGAACAATTTTAGAAGATTTTTATCACCTAAAAAAGGTGCCTTGTAATGATTAGCAGTCATTCTCCCATTTCCTTCCCTCACCACACACATACACACACCCCCACACACATACAAACACACCACCACCACCACCACCACCACCACCACCACAGCCCTAGGCAACCACTAATCTACTTTCTGTCTCTACAGATTTTCCTATTATGAACTTTTCACATAAATAACTTCATACAGTAAGCGGTCTTCTGTGACTAGATCCTTTCATTTAGCATAGTTTTCAAGGTTCAGCCATGTTTTAGCATGAACCAGTACTTCATTCTTAGCTAATTTATCAACAAATAATATTCCTTTCAGGGATATACCACATTCTCTAGCCACTCATGTGTTGATGGACATTTGGGCTGCTTGTACTTTTGGCTATTATGAATAATGTTGCTATGAATATCTGTGTACGTCTTGTGTAGACTTATGTTTTAATTTCTCTTGAGTGCATACTTAGCAGTAGAATCACTGGGTCATATGGTAACTCTATGTTTGGCATTTTGAGGAACAACCAATTTATTTTCCAAGCAGCTGCACCATTGTACAATTTTACATTTAGGGTGCCTTTGAGGAACGCCCAGGAGACCAGTATTCCTGGGCAGAGTGGGCAGTGGGAGGAGTAGAATTTGAAACATGTCCATAACAGGGGTCAGATCATGTAGTTCACTACAGGCTATTGGGATAATTTTATTTTTACTCTCAAATATCTGTGAAGCCATCAGAAGATTTTGATCAGGAAGGTAACATGATCTAACTAACATTTTAACAGGACTTTACCGGAAACAAGATTGAGAGCAGACTGAAAGGGGAAGGGGTTGGAGCACAAGCTTGTTACAAGACTATGACAGTGATCCACATGAGGAATGCTGATGACTTGGACCAAAAGAGATGGAAAGAAACATGATTGGAGTCTGAATATATTTGGTAGGTAGTACTTCATTTCTCTAATAAAGCTGAGAATCATTTTATAACTACCTCTACACTACACTTAAAATGTGATTAAAATTTTATTGATATTCTATTAATGTACTGAATTCGAAGGAATTCACTGAATTTATAGATTAACTTGGGGGCACATCTGTTACAATATGGTTTCTCCTGCATAGACATTTATTCCCATCTTCTTTTATGCACCATGGTAAAGGTTTGCAGTTTTCCTCATGTAGGTTCTGTAAATTTCTTTTTAAGATCTTTTGTAGGAGAGGGATGTGTGTGTGTCTAACTGGCTATGGCTAATCTAGAGAAAAAATACATACTTTTGTGTATTTATTTTTTAATGGCCATTTTACTCAACTCTCATTAGCTCTAATATTTTTCCTAAGTTTTTCAGTTTAATATTCATATGCTGAGAAATTTATTTACCCATTTCCAATATTTAGGCATGCTAGTTCTCTACCTGGATAGGTGAGTTTTGGTGGTAAAAAGGATTTGAAATGGATCTTATAGGCAATGAAGGGTGGATTCCAGTGGTACATACCAACAGAACTCCAGGCTTTGGGGAGCAGCACAGGAACACCAGGTAGTCAGAATAAGAGTGCAGATGGGGGCAGGGAATGAGGGGTGGGAAGAATCCAGCAGAAGGGAATGCTAACAAAGGTCCTGACATAAGGACTTAGATATTTAAAGCAAGCTTGTAATTGTAATAGGTAAAAGCAAATCTGACTCCATATTAGATCTGTTCCTTTTACTTTAACCCTTGTTCTTTGTTGCCTGTTCTTAGTCATGCTGGCTCTGCACCTTTTGTAAAAGAATGTTGCCTATAGCCTGAAATATACAGGATTGCCTATTCTCAGGGTTCTGAGAGTCCATTCATCTAGAGATAAAAAGTTGCAGAACAGAGAATAACATTTGTCTTGTTGGAGTTTTACAGGAACATCATGACCTGACCTACATGAATAGCTGTAAGAGCAAAGTATTCCGACACCAAGAAGTTTGCAACAACTAACAAAGCCCCTCTCTCTCCTTGCCTTTAGAAGTGCTCTGCTGAAACCCTTTGGGGAGTTTGGGGTTTTTTGAGCCTGAGCCACCCATCTCCTTACATGGCCCTACAATAAACCTTTCTCTGCTCCAAACTCTGATGTTTTGGTTCGTTTGGCTTTACTGTGCATCAGGTACATGAACTTGTGTTCAGTAAAAGTTTCACTTGGATTAGACTTATTAGGGAACTTGGAAGTTATAAGGCTGAGAGCCTCATTAAATCTATGAAGACAATGAGGTCCAAAGAGGAGAAGAGAATTTTCCAAGGATGCAAGGTTAATGGCTAAGCCTGTGCTAGAATGCTATCCAGGTCTCTTTCCATTTTCACTGTACTGAACAGTAGCCACCCTCATAGAGGAGGGGCCAAGCCAATAGAAAGTCAAGAGGCAGGGTCTTTTGCCCCATCCCATCACTTTTCTTTGGGAAGAAGGTAGAATACTTTATGTTCCCATGTCTCCACAGAGTGTTGGATTGGAAAGAGGGAGGGAAGGAAAACAGTATGCTAAACCATCACCTACTTGCCCTTCTACAATTACCAGACCTTGGAGAAATCCACTCATTTTGCTGGGCCTCAGCTATTATCACCTTAAATATATAGGAACCATTTAAATTGGCAGCTACATCCAGCTCACAGATGTGTTTTGTATTTTGCTGGATTTGAAAGCAATTTTAATTATTTGACAGCATTTAGAAGTCATAAAAGTTTACATAAAATCCAGATTTCTGGCTTTTCTTGAAAAATGTGAAGGTCTTGCAACACCAGGACAACTTGCTGCATATTGTCTGTAATCTATTGTCTGTGTGCAGGGTTATCACTCACCATCTGCCATCATCCCTACTTACTCATTCATTTAGGCCACACACGTTCCCTCCATGGGCTTTCCAATATGATCTCACAATCATCCTAACTCCAAGGGTCTGTGACTCTGTGATGCTGTGATTCCCAGTATGGTCTTGGCAAACACATCTCAAGTAAGGTTAACCCACATGTCTGTCCCTCTGGATATGCCCTCCTCTGTGTTGTTTCAGGCTCAGCTGATTTCTCCACTTCCCTATTGTCTTAACACACTTCCTCTTCCTGATGCCCAGGTCACTAGGCCTTGGCAGTACAATTCCAGAGCCTTTGCCAGTCATTTGGATGTTCTTTATTTCTCCCCTAAACTAAATGGCCTGGCTTCTGGCTTCTGCCCAGCATGGCTTGAGAAGAAGGAAGTGACAGACCTGCCTTCCCTGGCTCCCTCGTAGAACAAATCTCTGTGATCTCTCTTTATCCCTTCATTCCACAAACTCCAGGGTAGTAAATGCGTCAACAACAAATGGTGGAAATTGTATATCTAAGGAAAAGAGCTTAGTGTTGACACTGGCTGCTCAGCCCGCTGGAGGCTCCTGCAGGAGTGGGAAGCAAACAGGAAGAGAAATCGTCCTAATGCAAATAGAGGTCAGTGCCATCTGACAGAGCCCTGGGAACAGCCTTGTCCAGGGTGTGCTTAGGGAAAGATGAGACAACTTAGGATCAGGAAGACAGGAGACACTCATGCTGAAGTCAAGAATAGCGTTCCAAGAGCAATTTTTATAGTCTGGGAAAGTGTGAGAGTCTTAAGGACATCCAGGCAAAGATAGGAAGGTAAAAAGCACATTAAGAGAGCCAGGCTGAAGCAGTTATTGAAATAAGAGAAAATAAGTTCATTGCATTGAGTGTAGGATGATGTAATGAATTATGAGAAACAAACCTTAGCCATGAGGCCAAGGAACAAAAAAAAGTAGACACATTTGAGGATCACCAAGTAAACAGGTTGGGATCAGAGTTAAAGCCCCAAGATGACATCTCTTCTATGTAAAATAGGCAGACACAGCTGGCTAATGCTCTAGGCTTCCCAGGGGTCTGAAAATAGTCCTAGTTCAATAGTGTGGCCAAGCCTCAGCTCAGCATGAATTCTGTGACTTCTCTTCTTCAACTTACCATGTTCTTAAGCTAATTTGATGTACATTCCTCCCCAAAACTGTTCTTTCCATTGTGATCTCAAGAATAAAATCCTAATCCTCCAATTACCTAAATAGGAACATTGTTTACCATCCTATCTTCTTTTCTTTACCATAATATCCCCAAGTTGTATAAGTTTTACCTTTCTTATATCTGTCAAACCTCCCCCTCCTTCCTACAGTCTCTATTCTTATGAATTAAGTTCTGAGTTTCATCATTCCTTGTGTGAATTTCTCCCGTAGCTTTCTAGCTCGACACTCTGTCCAGAGTTTATACAAATCCAATCCTCCCTCTCTGCACAGGAGCCTGAGTGATCTTTCAGAGATGAATCTAGTATATTACCCCCGCTTAAAACCCTTCCAGGCCCCATCCTAGTTTTTAGGTGAGGTAACCATCTGACTTGGGACCCCTTTTTCAACCATTCTCCCCATTTCCTTCTCATGGTACAAAATTGTTGAAAATCTAAAGGACCTTACTTCTGCTGTGTCTGCATCTGGAATGCCCTCCATGCTTCATCATCCAGATAGCTCTTAACCCTCCTTCAAAAAGCAGCTCAGATTTCTCCATCTCTAGGAAATCATTATTAAAACTCAAGCCCGTGTTGGATTACTTTAGCACTTGGCCACATTGTCCTGTAATCAATGCCTTCATGACCAGACCAGCTTCCCACCAAGAATAGACACATTACTGGTCCAATCACTTATCAACCTGGATGTCTTCTATACCCAGCATTGTGCCTGGGCAGAATCAGGTATAATTGTTGAATGAGTGAATAAATAAATAAAACATTTGAGTAAATGAATGACTCAATCACTCCATCATCAGTCTATCTACTACTCCCCAAGGTCTCAGGCTGAACTGAATTCTCTATTAGTGGAAACTTACTCTGGGACCTTTATAAGGCACTTGGAGAGCCAGGTGAATCAAATACAATCAAATTACTACTCAATTTATTCACTTCTCCCTTCTCTAAAATTAGGAGCATGGGAATGAATATGTATGAACATGTGTAATTATAGACACTTATGCACATAAATTATCTGGCAGGGCTCCTGGTGCTATGCTCACAGTAGTGAGATGTTTACCTTCACCTGTCTTCACTGTAGAGTTGTCTCTGGAACACCATACTCCAAAAGGAAAGTGGCTAAAGACTCTCCCCACTTTTATAACTTATTCATTGTCTGTTCTTTGATATTCTGCTCTCAAAAGCATCCGAATCCTCCAGTGGCATTCTTGGGTGGGGTAGATCTATGGGATTTGGGGAGATGAAATGTGATGTTGCTGGCTTTGAAATTTCATCACAAGCCCAGGAAACTAAATGTTCCTCTCATTGGTCTTCTTTTCAAATGATTAGTTGATGACACTTACCAAGTTCTCCACTCCTTTGATTCTTAAAAAGAAGATAGAAAAAAAAATTTTTTTCCTTGTGTTGTTTTGTGGAAATTCTGGAATTGGTATATTCTATTTTTTTAAAAAAGTTCTCAAGGAACTCACACCATGTGCTAAACCTGAATGCTGGCCATTCATGGCTGCAGTAGTCTCCAGACCATGAGGAAGATTATGGACAAATCTATTCTAATGATGGTAAGAATGTTGAAAAGTATGTGTGCTAAATGTTGGGGAAAGATATCTGTCACCTTTGTAGGATCAATAATATGAAAAGAACAGACTTTTGAAACTGAAAGATACTGCTTCAAATCCCGGGTCCAAGACTTACTAGTTGTATGAATTTGAGCAAATTAAGTAACATTCTGAGTCTCTGCTTCCCAGTCTATAAATCAATACAAATAGTAAATATCTCATGGGATTGCTTAAAAGATTAAAAAATGTGACATATGTAAAACATTAGCAAAATTCCTGATATTTAGTGAGAAATTAGTAATATTCCCTTCCTCTCTCTCTCTCAGGTAGTTACTAAATTGAAATCATAATCTTTGGTAAGTACTTGATTAAGTCCCCATTTCTTGGAATTAAGTGATCCACTGAGAGAGAATATGATTCATTTTACACTAAAATATAGTCTCATATGGAACACAAAAGCTTCCACGTAAAAAGCATTTAAGTACTATTAACCTTCAGACAATTAGTCCACAATAGGAACCTTGACATCTCTCTCCTAGTCTACAAACTTTCTTCAGTTGTAAGGTGAACGATAAGCCATTCTGTAGTAGACTCAGGTTTGCAATGATGAAGATGACTTAGAACTACTGACCTCCTATGGTAGTTATCAAGGGTTAATAGAACTTGAAAACTAGCGTATTACAAGAGTTTACTGGAGACTATATATAATTCAGTATTCTGCTAAGCCTTTCTGCTCTACAATTCTTGGTGATCCTGTGGGTTTTATACATGAAGATCATCAGTAACAAAGCAAAAGAGTTGTCAATATATTATCAGTGCTCTCTTCAGTAGGCCATGGTTTCCATTTGCTGACATTCTTATTTCTCAGTGTTGAAATATTATGAGTTTTATTTTATCATTATCAATTATGTTTGGTTTTAGTTTTCTTTTTTTTTGTTTGTTTGGTTTTTTTTGTAAATCTACCATGCAAAGTGGTATACATGTTTATCAGGATTTTTGACTGATTATTTTCAAATAACCAGGCTTTAAGTTATATTTTCAAGTAAAAAATTACATATCACTAGGCCCCACTGCTAAGAGATAGCTATGTAATTTCCCCAAATCTGCTTGTACAGTAACACTTCTTCTGCAATTAAACAAAGGTGAATTTTTTCCTCCTTTTGAAACAGAGCAAATGAGAAAGGTGGTTTTCATTTTTTGTGTTTTACTTCATGTAGCAAACGTGAACTTCTGACAAAGAAGTTTGAGAGCTGCTATCCAACATGACGCCCATTATCTTCAGAAATATCTAGGGAATTGGTCAATTCATCTCCTGATTCAGAGTGAGAGTTAATTTTTCATGGTCTCCTAATGAGTTTACTTTACTATTCAGGGAGCATTTATCCAATCCAACAATCTACAAAATCCTGCCCTGAGAACCTGAATGAGAATAGGTTATCTATGACCATGAACTCATAAATGGCTCTACTCCTGTTGTGTAAATCCAGCTAGATTTGTGGTTCATCAAGTGGTCATTTGAAAACCTAGCAAGAGGCATCATAGAAATATCTAGCTATTTTTCAAGCATAAACTTGAGAAATTGTGGTTCTATGTCAGCTAACTTTAGAAAAGGGTGCTGTGGGGTCAAACACCCTTTTCAGCTTCAATTCAAATGCCCTTAGAGTTTTGCATATGTGTGAAGCAAGACCAGCAACTTTCTAGTGATGAAATCCTCCCTCCACTAGCACAGGATTTATTAGGTTGCCAGTGGCAAACACCATAGCAAAAAAGAAAGGCATAGAGGATACTTTTCCAAGGATTTAAGGCTACCATTTTGTCAGATCATAGGCTGTTTGAGCTGGAAGGGTTCTTAGAGTTTATTTATCTAATTTCCTCTTTTGTAAAAAAAATGAGACCACTGTGACCCAGAAAAGTGAAGCAACCCAGCTAATTAATAATTTAAGTTAGTAAGTAATCCAATCACCTTTCCCATTTATTGCTTAATATACAAAATGCTATCCTGAGGTCCCTACTTAACTCTTGATAACCACATGTGGTAGGCTAGGCAAGTGAGATGGTCATTTTCCAGGCTGGGGAATGAAAGGTTAAAGGGCAGACAAAGGGAAAGAACACAGAGCTTCGGACTGTGATTCCAGGATTTTGGCATTTTCCTGCTACTACGTAAGACTTCCTTTGTCAAGTCTAGGACTCAGATCTCTAAAATAAGCCCAATGGGAATTAGACTGTGCTATAGAGTAAGCAGGCCAGAATTATTTTTTTTCTTTTTTTTTTTTAAAGCTTTCAATTGATGTATGTGAGTGTCAGTGTTGCAATTGTCCTGCTGTATCCAAATGGGACCTGAATATGGAGAAGTAATGGAATTTGGTAATAACAGGTAACTACCCTCCAGCCAGCCATAGTAATATTGGAGCATACTCTCCCTCCCCCACCTCAAATCTGCAAATCCTATCAGAGGCTCGATTCATGATTTACTTAAGTTAGTGATTCTTAGGGATTAAATACATGACATGCAGGGTAGAACCTTGTGCCTTTAGGCAAATTACTCTCCCTCTGTGGGCCTCAATTTCCCTGTCTGAGAGGAGGAGCTGCCCAGATGCTCTCTAATGGTCCTATTATATTCCCAAGTGATTAAGCTGCACCCTCATGGTTTACTTCCTTCCATCCATATCTCAGGGCCCACTCTCTCTGTAATTTGACTTATTGTGTTGCTAGTCTACGTACCCTATGCCTCCTTCCCACTACAAGCAGTTTGGTCTTTTGAGCGGTCAGTGTAGAACTAACCAATCAGTGCAGTAATAGAAGCTATTTGACAATTTGGCGACGGCCCCACATAGCCCAGTCCTACCATCCCCCATATTTATTCAATAAGTTCTTGAGAATTATCAATCAGGATAGACATACTTTTCCCCCATCTTAACAAGACTGGCCTCTTTTTGTAGTTTGCTTCTCAACTGAAATGTCACTTCCTGAGGGAAACCATGTCTTACTATCTACTCAGTGTAAATCAGTCACCAAATCACTATCATATCCCATCACATTTTAATTTTTCTGAAGAACCCTCATCGGCATCACACATTGTTCATATTTATCAGTTT
The DNA here is from genome assembly GCF_039906515.1 of Pseudorca crassidens. Lineage (NCBI taxonomy): Eukaryota > Metazoa > Chordata > Mammalia > Artiodactyla > Delphinidae > Pseudorca > Pseudorca crassidens. The sequence goes on along the minus strand of NC_090309.1, from coordinate 16,073,306 downwards.
ATTTATTGACTGTCTTTTACCTCCAAAGGAGAACAACATCTAGGACATTGTCAGACATGTAGTAGAGACTCAAAGAATATCTGTTGGATGGATAGACACATGAATATATGGATATTATTGCTGGATGGGATGTTAAAATCTATCGAATCAAAACCTCTGATTTCACAGATGAGTATGTGATGCCCAAAGCAATAAAAGAGATTGTCCAAGGACTTAAACAAATCATTGTCTTAGCAGGATAGTAGCCAGGAACTTCTGATTCCCAGTCCAATAATCTTTCCACTATAACTTAAATTAGGAAGAGAGAAGATCTGTTTAGGAGCCCTAAGAGATCTAAAGAGAGGATCTCATTGACTATATCCAGAATAACATGGAAAGGGAACCTTTGTGATGAGAAGGGATTGGTCATAGGAGGGATTTTTATAGGTAAGAGACAAAAAGTCTAGGTATTGAACAATTCACCTGCTTAAAAATAATTTTGACATGAAATTAATGAGAATTATCTCCATTTTGTGATTTTTTTTCACTTTCATAAAACCCAGAGAAAACCATAATTTAAAAAGACACATGCACCCCAATGTTCATTACAACACTATTTACAATAACTAAGTCATGGAAGCAACCTAAATGTCCATTGACAGATGAATGGATAAAGAAGATGTGGTACATATATACAATGGAATATTACTCAGCCATAGAAAGGAACAAAATTGGGTCATTTGTAGAGATGTGGATGGACCTTGAGACTGTCATACAGAGTGAAATAAGTCAGAAAGAGAAAAACTAATATTGTATATTAACGCATATATGTGGAATCTAAAACAATAGTACAGATGAACCTGTTTGCAAGGCAGAAATAGAGACACAGACATAGAGAACAAATGTATGGACATGAAAGGGGGAAAGTAGCGTGGAGCATAGGGGGTGGGATGAATTGGGAGATTGGGATTGACATATATACACTAATATATATAATAGATAACTAATAAGAACATGCTGTATAACACAGGGAATACTAATTCACTTTGTTGTACAGTAGAAACTAACACAGTATTATAAAACAACTACACCCCAATTAAAAAAAAAAGTCATGGCTTGATATCAGTTTGAGAAACTACCTCTCCTAAGAGAGCAGAGTAGAATAAATGAGAACACACAGAAAACTTGAAAAAAAAATCTATCATTTTAATTATTGCTACAATGGATTTGCTTCTTTCAGGAAAAAATAAACACTTTAAAATTTCTTCTTAGATGTCTTTTGTGCATACAGGGCACTCTTTCTTATGCCTATGATCATTCTTCTGATTCCTTTATTAACCTTCTTTGCTCCAATCAGGGCCCAGATACTGAAATGCTAAGTTATGGTATTTCACACTTCTGAATTGTTGTATTTGATATTCTTTCTTCTGGAATACACTTACTCCATTTTTCCTCCTAGAAAATTCCTATTCTTTGGTCAAAATCCAATTTATAAGTCACTTTTCCAAAAAGGTCATGCTTGAACATCAACCCTGTATCAGTAAGCATTGTCGTGGAACAACAATTCCATATCTAATTGGCAGACAATGAGGATTTACTTCTTACTCACAAGTATGGGGGTCAACTGTTCTAAGCTTGTTTAAAAGAGGTAACTTCTACTTCAAGCTTCAGATCTGTGGATCTGGCTCAGCTCCCTGTGTCTATGTGTCTATACACCTTCCTGCTGAGACAATCAGCTGAGCAGGACATGCTCTTCTCTTAGCTAAGCAAAAGTGCACAGTTCCACAAGCACTATTTAAGCCTCTGCCTTATGTTTGCTGACATTGTTGGTCAAGGCAAATAGCATGGTTGACCAAAGTTAAGGTACAAGAAAGTATAATTTTCCTATAGAGATGGAAAGAACTGTGTAAATTATATGTCAAAGGTCATGGACACAGAGGGGGTCAAGAATTGATATCAATACATGCACCTGGATACTCACAGCAGCACTATTTACAATAGCCAAGACATGGAAGCCACCCAAGTGCCCATTAATAGACAGTTGGATTAAGAAGATGTGGCATATATATATAATACATATATGTTAAACATACACACACAATGGAATATTACGCAGTCACAAAAAAGAATGAAATACTGCCATTTGTTGCAACGTGGATGGACCTAGAGAATATTATGTTTAGTGAAGTAAGTCAGAGAGACAATACTGTATGATATCACTTACATGTGGAATCTAAAAAATAATACAAATGAATGCATATGCAAAATAGAAACAGACTCACAGATATAGAAAACAAACTTGTCATTACCAAAGAGGAGAGGAAAGTGGGGAGGGACATATTAGGGGTGTGGGATTAACAAACTACTGTATATAAAATAGTTAAGCAACAAGGACATACTATACAGCACAGGAAATTAGACCCATTGTCTTGTAATAAACAATAATGGAGTATAATCTTCAAAAATACTGAATCACTATGCTGTACACCTGAAATTAACACAATATTGTAAATCAACTATACTTTGATTTTTAAAAAAGAATTGGTATCAGTAATTCAATCTACTTTCAGATTCACTATATCTCTAATTCTCTTCTATATTAATGTTGTATCTTGTAGATGTTTCTATGTTGCATTTAATCATGATGTAACTGTTTTGATAGTTGGTCTTCCCAGTTAATAAAACTTTAAAGATAACAACTAGTATTTTAAGGGGCACACTCTGTGCCAGGCAGTGCACTAAAATCTTTGCAGGTATAATCCCAGCTTGCTTCCAGACAACCTATGTACTATAGATATCCCAATTTACAGGTGAGGAAATTACACTGAGGTAGCATGTCTGAGCTTACAAAATTCAGAGTTGAGCCTCGAACTCCAGTCTACTTACAAAGCCTCCTGATTCCTTCGCTAGATTATACTCTCCCTTATTTGATTTAAAGATCAGTCAAGACCTTTAACTGATTTGCCTTTCATCAACCCAGTACCTATGGCAGTGCCTGGCACATAGTAGGAACTTGCTCATTGAATTGAGTTATACCAGCCCTAACTTGTCTTTCCAGCATTATCTCCTGCTTCTCTTCTAGGTAAACACTGCTCAGGATGACCTCAAATGTCATATGTCTCTGTCCTTCTTCCTGCCATTTCTAATAGTCAATCATTCAATAACTAATACTAAATCACTCTTCTAGAATTCATTCATCCCTATGTCATATAGACAAAACCTAGGAAGCTAGACTGGGAAATACATTGTTTTGCTTGGTTCTATCCATGTCAGAGCTGAGCTTATCCATGATTCTGAGCTTCCAAGGCTACACACAACTGAGAGCCCCGAGGCCTTTATTGAATTCACTTTGTCTATTAAGTGACAAAGAATGATATATGGTGAGATGAATGTTTTGTTTATGTCATGATCATTCTTTCCAAGGTGACAATCATAAGGACCAGAATGACATGCCATATTTGATAAACATAGAAGTTTTGTTATAATAGAAAAATCACTGTATTTAAATTATCAGATCTGTATTCTGATGCTCAGCCATTATCTTAACACTGCCTCCTCTCACTAATCACCTCAACTCTCAGTTGTGTCATCTGTTAAAATGAAGGGTTGTTTGCTCCCCAATGGATAGGATTAAATGCTCCATGTGAAACGAGCTAATATATAATATGTTTGTGTAAGCAAACATACATGGAAAATGTCAAACTCACCAGTTATTAAAAGTAAAAACTATGTTTGTATAAGTGTACACATATGGTGATTATATAGTGTGCATGTATATTATATATATTGATATATACTTTATATTTTATTTATAAAGTTTAAATATAATGTTTATAAATATATAATTTATAGATAGTGTATTTATGTATAAAGTATCATATAATGTCAAGTAAATTTTAAAAGGGCAAAAATTCTCAATTTTAGAAAGGTGGATTATAACTTATACTCTTGAAATGGCTAGGGGCAATATAAACTGATACATGACTATAGAAAAATAATTTATCAACATAATTCTAAGGAAATATATTGTATGCAAAAAAGATATTCCCTAAGAAGAAAAACACAAGAAATGTCCTATGTAATATTTGAAAAATGGTGATGTTACTTTGACACATCACTTAACATGGACTATTCTTCAGGAATTAAAATCATAATTCTGTATCACATGCAAGACTGCATAGTATGTAGAAACTCTATATCCAGTAGCATCAAAATTTTTAAAGTAGAATAAAAAATTATAACTAGCTATGAAATTAGGTAAAATATATGTATCAAGGTAAGCCAAGTGCTGTAAAAATAATCTCAAAATCTCAGTAGCTGAAACTAATAAAGCTTAAT